>NC_060951.1:41760803-41806620 GCF_022045245.1 Lucilia cuprina | reverse complement strand
AATTGAAATAACTAAAAATCATCGTAATAACAATTACCGACTCTTTAGGGGGATAGTTTGAAAAAGAGAAAAAAGTTAAACTGCCGACTATTGGTACATTTACCCTACATACTAGAATTTTGCTTTCACATTTTTACCCTTTTTCGCAATTTTACTATCAAACAACGACTCCAATAATTTTTTTTTAAAATTCGACTTCTAAATATTGAACAACTTCACACACTCGTTTTTAATAACTTTACACTACCTACACCATAATATTTTATTTAATTAACTTAATGACATTTTAATACTTTATTTAAACATTTTAATCACTTTATTTAACCCGTAACTTACGAACTCCACTCAAAATTACAAGAAAACTGATGACCAAAAGAAAAAATGACAAAAATTTCATGCATTTACCAAGTCAATATGTACTTTAATGTATGTTTGTTGTTATTGTTATCGTTTAAAGATTTTGGGAAAAAGAATAAGACAATAAATAAAACAAAAAACTCTCATCTAATTTACAAAAACAAAAACAGGGGAAATTCTGTGGAATTCATAATAAAAGAATTGCAAAGCTCTCGTTCCCTTACACTCCCAATACATAAAATTTGTTCAAACAACAACAATAAAAAACGCTCATTTATGTGACAAAAACAATAAATAAGAAGAACTAAATCAGTGTACACTTAATATTAAGTTAATATTAATATTATTAAGTTAATATTAAGTGTACACTGAACTAAATAGTAAAACATAAATTGCAATATTTTTACACCTCAACTCACCAATACATATTACTAATTTGGTAAATCGCCGACAACATTGAAACAAATGCGATATTCTCCCAGTTTGTCTTTTCTCACTTTCTTAAGAAATAAAGTTGGTTAAACAACAACAACATAAGAATATGAATGCATATATATCAACATACTGACAAACATGCGTTTGTAAATATGTATGTATGTCAGTAAATAATAGCAAATATATTTAGATTTGATTGTTTTTGTTGTTTTATTTTTCAATTTCGTTCTCTTTTTAACTTGTGTGACAAAAACTTCAATACCAATATTTGATAATTTTCGCAATTTGTGCATATTTTGAAACAAATGTACAATAAGTAACTAACTAACTAACAAACAAACTAAGTAACTAACAAACTAACTAACTAACTAACTAACAAACTAACTAACTAACTAACTAACTAACTAACTAACTAACTAACTAACTAACTAACTAACTAACTAACTTACTAACTAACTAACTAAGTAACTAACTAACTAACTTACTAACTAACTAACAAACTAACTAACTAACTAACTAACTAACTAACTAACTAACTAACTAACTAACTAACTAACTAACTAACTAACTAACTAACTATCTAACTAACTAACTAACTAACTAACTAACTAACTAACTAACTAACTAACTAACTAACCAACAAACAAACTAACTAACTAACTAACTAACTAACTAACTAACTAACTAACTTACTAACTAACTAACTAACTAACTAACTAACTTACTTACTTACTTACTTACTAACTAACTAACTAACTAACTTACTAACTAACTAACTAACTAACTAACTAACTAACTAATTAACTAGCAAACTAACTAACTAACTAACTAACTAACTAACTAACTAACTAACATTTTCTTTTAAAATTAACAAAAAGTGGCTATTTATAAAATTTAATACCATGTTATCAAAAGTAAACAAAAATATCTTACCTTTAAAAAAATAGTTCTCCTTCACATAATCCTTCAGTTTTTACCAGCACCCGCCTCGTGGCAACCCTGCATATAAAAACCAGCTACACACATTGCATTGTCACTTTTCTTATTAATTTCACAGAATCAAAACTTTTGAAATTTCCAGCAATTCACTAACACTTTATTTAAATGAATTCTAATAAAACAACTAATTTTATGACAATAACTAATATTAATTTACTTTAACCTTTTAATAGTAAGTAATTTATTAATCACAATTTTATTACAATATACAACCGTTAATAACACTTATAATAGACCGCACAACGAAAACAGAAAAATCCAACTGAAGAACAAATTGCAACAAGTTTTTGTCACACTAGTTAAAAAGGGAAAGAGATTAAAAAAACAACAAAAACAATAATATGTAAATATATTTGCTATTATATAGTACATATGAATGTTTGTCGGTATGTTGATATATGTATGTATATGCATGCGTATTCTTATGTTCTTGTTGTTTAACCAACTTTATTTCTAAAGAAAGTGGGAAAAGACAAAGTGGGAGAATTTTAAATTTGCATTACTTTGTTGTTGTTTTGTCAAATTATTGAATTGTATTTGTGAGTTTGGGGGGTATGAATATTGCAATTTGTTCTTTACTATTTAGTTCTCCTTATTTATTGTTTTTGTCACATAAATGAGAGTTTACTATTGTTGTTGTTTGACCAAATTTTATTCATTGGGAGTATAAGGCAACGAGAGCTTTGCAATTCCTTTATTATGAATTCCACAGAATTCACTGTTATTGTTTTTGTAAATTAGATGAGAGTTTTTTTGGTTTTATTTATTGTCGTATTCTTCTTCCCAAAATCTTTAAACAATAACAACAAACATACATTTATGTACATATTGACTTGATAGATGCATGAAATTTTTGTCATTTCTTCTTTGGGTCATCAGTTTTCTTTCAGTTATTGGTGAAGTTAGTAAGTTACGGGTTAAATAAAGTGATTAAAATGTTTAAATAAAGTATTAAAGTATAATTATTAAAATAATTGTGTAGAAGGTAGTGTAAAGTGTTAAATTATTAAAAATGAGTGCGTTAAGTTGTTCAATAGTTAGATGTCGGGGTTTTTAACAAAATTATTGGAGTCGTTTTTCGTAATTGTTGTTTAATAGTAAAGTTGCGAAAAAAGGTAATAAAGTGAAAGCAAAATTAAAGACAGAGTTACCAACACGTCAAGATATTATGATGTTGAAAGGGAACAGAAGAGGGGACATTATAAAGGTAAGTTTATTATAGAATTTAATTGTTTATTGATATTATATTGTTTAGCAGTTTAACAATGAATTTATTTTAAACCTAGTTTTCCTACAAACATATTTTCTTTATAAATCTACTACTTAAATGAATTTATTGCAATAAATGTAGATGTTAGTTCTAGGGTTCTATAGTTGAAACAAAAAGTCGACTTTTCGACTTTTTGCATTTTATGAAAAGTTATGAAAAGTCGACTTTTCGACTTTTGGCATTTAGTTAAAAGTCGATTTTTCGACTTTTTTCATTTAATTAAAATTCCATTTTTCGACTTTAAATATTTTATAAATAGTCGACTTTCGAATTTTTCCAACTTTTGGACTTTTTCCGACTTTTCGACTTTTCGGCTTTTTTCGACTTTTCGACTTTTTCCGACTATTTTCTACTTTTTTCGAAGCCAGAAGCGTAAATTTATAATGTTGCCATTTAACTTTATATTATTATTATTATTTATTATTATTAATAAAAAAAATTTATTTATATTTTTTCTATTTGTTGCAATTTTTTGAGTTTTTTTGACTTCCTTCTATTTTCGACTTTTTTGGACTATTTTCGACTTTTTCCGACTTTTTGCGAATTTTCGACTTTTTCCGACTTTTCGACTTTTTTCGACTCGTTCCGACTTTTCGACCTTTATTTACAAAGTCGACTTTTTTCATAGACGATAGTCGAGTTATCGACTTTTTTGGAACAAAATAGTCGACTTCGACTTTTCGACAAAAAGTCAATTGTTCGATTATTCGAAAGTCGATGTATAGAACCCTAGTTAGTTCAATTAATTGAAAGAAAATTAGATTAGTTATAGGGTTACCAAACCGAGATAGTTTTTGCATATCGCTATATTCGGCATCAATAGAACTTGTTTTAAGATATCAATGTGAATTGTTATAGAGATCCTTATGCATATGTACATATTATAGATCTTCATAAGTTATAAATGTTCGAAACGCAATATCTCACGATTTTGGCCCTACTTTTCAAAACGAAGTATGCCACAAGATTCTACGACCCAAAATCAAGTTTCAGCGTTTTTCTGTGTCTTTATGACATACTTACAGTGTAATTGGTCCTAATATTACCCTTAATTACTGCAACCCTTAAGCTGGTCCTACTAATCGTATAAGGTTAGAAAATTTTCGGTACCCTTCAACATTTCCAATTATGTTTCGGGTTTTTAGACAGCCCCATATCCAAAATTAATTAACTAATTAACTAACTAGCTGACTAACTAACTAACTTACCAACTAACTCACTCACTCTAAAGAGACATGAATTTTGAGTTATAAATGTTTTATTTCTGAATTAGTGGTATTTTTTCTTGAAACGTCGGACATACCCTACACCATGAGTATATTTTTAAAATTTTTATTTTTTTAAAGAAACTTTTATGTTGAATTTTAAATTAATTCCAAAGAATTTAGTCAATCTATTGATAAAATAACAACAAAATTTTCTAAATGAGCCTTTATATAGTAGTATAGGTTAAACATGGGCCGATCTTCGTAAATTTGGGAAAAGGATGTAGTTTTAAATAACAGTTAGTTTTGTTGAGTTTAGATTAATCGACTCAGAAAATGATTCAAAGCCGAATGATATACTATACTAAGACGAATATTTTTGTATGTAAAAAACATCAGCACAAACCCAATATACCCTCCCCACTAAAGTGGTGTAGGGTGGTATAAAAATCCCTGAATTTCTGCAAGCATGGCAACTCTTAAAAAAACACTATAAATAAAAAATTTCCTATTTAATTATAAAAAATCAAAACTATTAAATTTATAGTAATTCACTGACACTTTATTTAAATGAATTCTAATAAAGCAACAAATTTTATCACAATAATTACAGTTTAGTAATTTACTTCAACTTTTTACTAGTAATTAAAATATTAAAATTTAAATATTTTTGTCGGTATGTAAATACTTATGTACCTACATACAGTGTCTCTCATAAGTATTCGAATTTAGGTATAATATGAAAAGAAACCAAATTTAATAACATATTTTGTATGCAAAATTAATAAATTAATTTGTAAAATTGTCTAGACAGTCCTTAGCTTTGATATCACGCTTTTTAAAACTTTAAAAATTCACATTTACTTAATTTAATTTAACTTTTTTTAAAAAAAAGTCTATAAAATTACTTCGCAAAAGTATTCCAATTTTTCCTGTATTTCATGTTTGACCATATTTTACGAAACATAAAAATAAGAATGGAATGGTCTTTTTGCTTAAAATTGTTTTAAGACCGAAATGATTTATTTTTGACTCACAATTTTGGGGCATTTGTACCATCTTTTCATATAATAGCATTAAAATTACGATTTTTGACCATATTTGCCATTTTTTTCCAGAGATAAAACCAAAATTTAATATTGGGATTTAATAGATTCCTTGATGTGTCTAAAAATAATAATTTTTGTTATAAGGATCTGTTTTTAAACATTCCAAGATATATTTTTGGTATCGTTCTTCTGTTTCTAATTAAATTATCTGGATCTTAACACCCTTTTCGTACCACTAGGATCGATATTTTCCGTCAAAGTTGGCTAGTATATATTATTGTAAATATAAGCACTAATATATTTTAAATTTTCAAGACATCGTAGCGGTATACAACTCCAAAACAAAACGTGATCCTATACAGTAAATTTTAGTTGTTACTACTCATAACATTCATGATTATGTTGCCCATTACAACAACACTGTATGTTCAAAATTTTGGGTTTATTTTGATCATAGTAGATAATATTTAAACAGATATCAATATTTTTGAGTTAGACCATAATTATATGGTGGCATTCAGCCTAGAGGCCATTTATTATAAAAAGAATGATTCCACTATGTATATTGAATGGCGTTTCTTCGAGGCATGCTTTGGAGTTGTACACTTCCACAATATATTAAGAACTTAAAACGTATAACAGCTGATATCTAAAACAATATATAGAAGACAAGTTTCCCCGAAAAATTTTGACCCTAGTATTATAAAAATATACTTGAGTTCCAATAAATTGAATTAGCGATAGAAGAATGATTCCAATAATATATCTTGGAACGTTTAAATACAGGTTCTTGTAACAAAAAATATTATTTTTAGATACATGAAGGAATCTATTAAATCCCAATAACAAATTTTGGTTTTATCTCTGGGAAAAAATAGAAAAAAATACAAATATTGCCAAAAATCGCCATTTTAATGATATTACATGATAAGATGGTACAAATTCCCCAAAATTGTGGACCAAATGGTCCAAAAATATATCCATTCTGTTGATAGTTACCCCTTAAAATAATTTTTAGCAATAAAACATTCGATTCTAATTTTTGTGTTTCGTATAATATAGTCAAATATGGAAAACAGAAAAAATTCGTATACTTTTGTGAGGTAATTTTATGGACTTTTTTAAATAAGGCTAAATAAATTTAAGTAAATGTGAATTTTTAAAGTATTCAAAAGCGTGATATCAACGGTAAGGACAGTCTTAACAATTTAACAAATTAATGTATTAATTTTGCATACAAAATATGTTATTAAATTTGGTTTCTTTTCATATTATACCTAAATTCGAATACTTATGAGAGACACTGTATATGCAATCAAATTCTAATGTTGTTGTTGTTTTACCCAATTTTTTCTTGGGAAAAAACATCACAGTTGCTTTACTGTTGTTGTCGTTGCTTTACTAACATATTTATGTATATGCATTGGAGAGTTTAGTGGGTAAGAAAATTGGAATTTATTTTTTACTATTTAGTTCTCCTTATTTATTGTTATTGTCACATCAATGAGAGTTTACTATTGTTGTTATTGTTGTTTCACCAAAATTATTGCATTGGGAGTGTTAGCGGACGAGAGCTTTGCAATTCCTTTATTATGAATTCCACAGTATTTTTTTTTTAGTTTTATTTATTGTCGTTTTATTCTTCCCAAAATCTTTAAACGACAACGACAATAACAACAATGAACAAACATACTTGTGTATGTATGTAATATGACTTGGTTAATGCATGTATGAAATTTTTGTCATTTCTTCTTTATGTCATCAGTTTTATTTTAATTTTTGGTGGAGTTAGTAAGTGGCTGGTTAAATAAAGTGATTAAAATGTTTAAAAAAAGTATTAAAATGTCATTATTTAGTTAATTATTTAAAAAAGTTGTGGACTAGGTAGTGTAAAGTGTTAAGTTAATAAAAACGAGTGAAGTAAGTTGTTTAATAGTTAGAAGTCGGGTTTTTTGAAAGAAAATAATTTGTGTCGTTTTTTGCTTTTGTAAAGTTGTGAAAGCAAAATTCTAGTATGTATAACAAAATTAAGGACAGAGTTGTCAACGCCTCAAAAATTATGATGCTGAAAGGGAACAGAAATGGAGACATCATAAAGGTTTGTAAGTTTAATATAAAATTAACTTAATTATTTATTAAGATAAAAAGGGTTTAGCTGTTTTTCATAAATCGAGTGCACATTCCATGCTGATCATTAAGCTAATTTACTCTAGACAATATAGGTATTGCAAAATATGTTGTTGTTAGTTTAGTTAATTTTAATAAAGTTATTAGAGTTGCCAATCGAGGTTAGTTTGAATATATTCTGGGATTCAACATTTTAATAAAATTCTTAAAATTGTAAAGGAAACTGTCAATAATATTGCAATATGTATATTGTAATATGTTTGTTTATAAAACAAATCGTTATAGTTAGTGTTAATAAAGTCGACTTTTTGACTTTCTATAGAAAGCATTTTTGACGATGTTCGTCCTTATCAAATTTTGATTATTTGACTTTTCCAAAAAGTCGAGTTTTTGTTAAAAAGGAAGTAAATATCGAAAAGTCGATTGTTCAGTCTAATGTTAAGGGGGGTAAAAAAGGATAAATTCGGCAACCACATAGGTATCTCCTAAACTAGAAATGATTTTAGCTTATCGTCTTTCATTTAAACAATAAGCTGACTGGTTCTTTTTTTCAAATTCAGCTTCTTTAGGGAAATAACAAGTACCTAACTCATTGAAAAGCTAATGAAATCATTCATGAAACTGCGGCATAAAATCCTATTTGTACCTTTTCGTTCTTTAGCTGGTACTAAATTTTGATCCTCAAAATATACATAGTTAATAAGAATAATAAGATAATAAGAATCTATAAAAAGCATTTTTTGTGGTACTATTGATCGAACTTGATCGTTTTTCAAATGTTACTTTTTGAATTTTAAATATTAAGGGTTTTCATTTAAACGTTCAAAACCCTCGTAAACAGTGCAACCTGTGCATGTTTCCATTCTAGCAATTGACTTCTATGGAAATTGATTTGCACAACCCTTATAAGTTTGAGCGACTATTTAGACTGGCAAAATTGCGCAAACGTATTGTGCATTTAATAAATCCTTTCGCTATTGTTCACTTTTGAATTAATGGACTTGAATATTAATATTTTAAACATATTTTGTAAAATTTTTTGTTAAAATAATTTATTTATTTTTTTTTGATTTTGTTTGACACTGTATTTAAGTGTTTATAAATATTGTAATTGAACAGAATTTGAACAGGGATTTCATGAAACAAGTCGAATAAACTTATTGGTATTATTGCGTTCTTCAACTGGTTCATTTTGAGTTTTCTATCATATTGATCCGAGAAACATGAAATTAAACATTCAGGGACTTAAATGAATGAAAATGGAGTTTTTTTCTGGTACTTTGTAGTTTTGTAACTGATACTTTTTAGATTTTCTTAAATATTGAACTTAGGAACAAGAAATTAAATAAAGGATGACTTTTGGTACTTTTTCGAACTTCAACTGGTACATAAATTAAACACGCATTTATTGAAAATTTATAAACATCGACTTTTTTTGTTAATTTACTACTACTTTTCGAAATTTCTGTAACCTAAAAACATAAATTTGAACACGGAGCTTTCTGATTGTAAATGAATTTACCATATTTAATGAATTTCTATTAAAAGGTACAGTCTTTCTCGTCCTTCAGCAATTTTTTTTATTTTGTGTAATATATATTGTGACTAGAAAAAATCAAACGTATAGGGTCCTTACTGAAAGGAAATGTGAAAGAAAATCTAAAAAAGAGGACGTTTTGATAATTAAAAAAAATATTTTTTGGGAAACAATGAACTAAAAAGTTATACTTACTTGATTAAAACCCTGTATGACCCCCTCTAAGTCTGTCAGTTATTGACCGATAGAGCTGTGTCTGACCTACTTTCTGATATTACTTACATTGGTGCAAAGACATTGATTTTAAAAGTTGGGTTTCTTGACACGAAATACAAATTTTAATTATACCCCCTTTTCCCTAAGTGTTCATATCGATGTGAATGAAACATGAGATAGACATATTTAGGTCGAACAAAAAAAATAAATAAAAAATAATAATAATACAGATTGAATTGCAAATGTTTTCATATAAAAACAAGTAAGAAATTATAGGTAGTCGGGCGAGGCCGATTTCAGTGAATTATCTCCAAAATTGCGACCTGTAGTTTGATTACAAGGTTTACAAGCCCTATTCGGGGGTTCAGTTGTATGGGGGCTAGGTGAAATAAGGGACTGATCTTAAGAATTTTTAATAAAGACAATAGAAATTTATGTACCAAATTTCATTGAATTATATTCAAAATTGTGACGTGTAGTTTGATTACAAGGTTTACATGGACGAACGGACAGACGGGCGGACGGACATATCTAAATCGACTCAGAAAATGATTCTGAGGTATACTTTAAGGTATAGGACCAATATTATTGTGCGTTACAAACATCAGCATAAACCCAATATACACTCCCCACTAAAGTGGTGTAAAGTGGCTTAAATGATCAAATTCTTTTATTTTTGAGTTCTTATAGAATCAAATTCGTTTTATCGATCTCCATCCATGATTGTTGAAAAACAATTTCTAAAAGCTGTAGAAATCTTTGCGAACCAATTTAGGTATAATTTTTAAGGCAATGGTTTTTATAATTTAACTATTTAAACCTGAAAAAAATAGGTAATTCTCTATGCTTTCTAGTAAAGTAATTGTTTGAGAGCTTTCATATGATATATAGAATAACCAGGGCAAGAATTTCTATGCAAATGCATGCTTTCAGTCAGTAACTCAAAATAACTTTTAACTACTTTTCTTTTCGAATCAAAGGATTTGCTGTAACGTCCGAAATATTAGTCCTCAAACTATCGGTTCGGTGTCAATTTCTGAGTCTGTCCATCTGTGTGCCCAAAGAAAAAGATAACTTGTTCCTACATCTCTCTCATGTCCATAATTCATTTAAAAAAACATTAATTACCAAACGATAAAATTCGAAAGAAATATAATTGACACAAAAATACATTCATTCACAACATTTTATTAGAATAGCTATTAAGCTTTTCACTTTCAGAAATTAAATATATACTATTTAAAGTGGTTTCTTAGTCTTTATATTTGTTATTCTCGAGGTCGTGGTTCTGTATATTTGTTATTAAAAACTAAAGATCTGAATATCTATTAATATGTACCTTCACAAGGAAATGTTTTTTGGTGCATATTTTTCACATTTTTATAGTGCATATTAGAAGCTCATATTTTTAATTTTTTAGTGCATGAAAATCCTTTCCCTGATACCCTAACTATTGAAGAAACTCTGAGTTCCAGCATAAAATATATAATACATTTTTCTCGACACACTTCTTTCAAATAAAATATAATTTTCCAATATTCCCCTTAAGTCCCATAATAATTTAGTATTTATTTTAGCACTTAATGGTCGATATAAAATACCAAATTTTATTTTTATTTTTTATTAGAAATTTTTGCCGCATAAAAAGGATTCATTATCATAAAACACTTAGTTTTATGAAATAAAAATAATGAAGGGTAGAAAAAACATAAATGTTCTAAATAGCTGCAACAGTACCATGGTCATTACAAGCTCACTCTACCCCCCTCCCCAAAACAAAAAACCTATTCTAATTTACGCACTCAAAACAAACCTTAGATCCATAAGGGATAAAGGGTTAAATTGTTTAGAAAAATAACAAGTTGTGATATATTGTCACCCTTGTAAAACAAGACAGCTAACGTCGACCAATATCCAAATCCCTTTGAAGATTGTTGTTTTTGCTACAATAACATAACAGCAGGTGGAGTGAGGGTGTTGTTAGGGAGATATAAAAGAAAGGGTAAAGTTATAGGAAATGATTTGTCGCCTTTTAGGCAAACGATTACCACATTATAAGATATTGGCAAATATTTTGTATTTTCTTTTGTAACATTTTAATGCACTCATAAGGCACGTTCCAAGGATTGTGAATTATTGTTACTTGGAATTGGCTTTTTCATTCCTACTTTTTTCTCTTTACTTTTGAATGTTTGCTAATTCACTGCACAAAACCAACGTGTGTAAGCGTAAGAGTTGTGACATATTTTTAGCATTCCCAAATGACACATAAATAATCCGGGCACAAACAAAATAATACTAAAACTCTCCCCTTTTTATTCGTTTGCAAAAGAAAATGTTCAATATCCCATATAAAGATACAAATATGAAATTTAATATTTAATTTTTGTTTCACTCTCAAAGACTGGTAGCTGTTTGGCTTATTAAGAATAAATAATGCTAAAAACAGTCTCCCCAAATAAAAGGGAGCAAACTTAAATGTATATAGTAGAATGATAAGCATCATGCATATTAGTAGTTTTGAGACAATGGCATGGAAATAATTTTCCCTATATTTTTTTTCTTTGCTTTTAGGAATTAAATTACATTTGTGTTTAATTTTCTTTAGCATTAATATAAAATTTGTATGATTTTTAAGAATTTTTTTCTATAATTTTAAAAATAGCAAAATTGTGCGTGCTTCTTATGGCTTTTTCTAGATATGCAACAATTTAGCACAATTTTATTTTTTAATTTTTCTTTTTAAAGACTGGTGTCAATGCGTGAAATTTTATTGAGTCGCATATTTTGTTTGCCTTATAGGCACGTTCCACATTTATAAATCATTTAGTTTTTTCTTTATAAAGAAAACACTTTATGGTTCAATTTCCTGTTTAATTAATTGATTTATAAAGAATTCTTGTTTGGCAATTTATGCCATTTATATAATAAATACATAATATGGAGTATGAGCGAAGTACATATAAATAAAGGATGTTTCACTTTTCAAAAGAAAATTTAGTGGTTAAGAGTTTAATTAAAACATTTTTCTCTAAAGTTTCTTAAAAGATCTTATCTATTTACTTTAGTTTATATTCTTGTTGTAGTCTTGGCTGTAATTATGAATATGATATAACTTAATTTTAATTTGATACAGTATATTGTCTAATATCTATTATAGTTAATAGTAATGACTATCGTATAGTCTGTAGCCTTTGCAATGTCTAAGTTTTGATTATAGTCTAGTTTAGTGTGTTAACTATACTTTTAAGAGTCTTGACTATATCCTTGCCCATATGCTTAACTTTTTTCTGACGTTCTGAAAACGTCCAGTCTACTTTACTTTAATAATAGTCTATAGCCTTGAGTATATTCTAGTCTATAGCTTTGACTATAGTTATTGTTATTGTTATTGTTATTGTATATCTATCTATCTATCTATCTATCTATCTATCTATCTATCTATCTATCTATCTATCTATCTATCTATCTATCTATCTATCTATCTATCTATCTATCTATCTATCTATCTATCTATCTATCTATCTATCTATCTATCTATCTATCTATCTATCTATCTATCTATCTATCTATCTATCTATCTATCTATCTATCTATCTATCTATCTATCTATCTATCTATCTATCTATCTATCTATCTATCTATCTAATTATCTACATCTATGTATATGTATATACTATCTTCTTAAATAAGAAAATAAATTAGGAAAGTTGCAATGTTTTAAGGAGTTGTGTTGGAAGAATCTACAAGAACTTAGACCATTTTGTTACCCGGAAATAATTTTAAAAAACACATCGTTTGAACTTACGTTTAATTTTTAAATGCCAATGACTTAGAATTAATTTTAAGTAACATGTGTCAACACTTTGGATTAAGTTAATTTTCCAAAATGTTCCCATTAGAAAATCGCGCTAACATTTATGATAATTTTTTAAATATCATGTTGACAAAGATTTACGAGTTCTAAAACTTTCTTCCAAAACATACACACAAACATGCACATATTCATACATCATCAATATCACACATTCAACACTTTACACCTCCACCATTCGAAATGTTCTACCACCCTTTACGAATGATTTGACAGCTTAAACATGAAAATTAAAAAAGAAAAGGATATTAATACACTCAAACAATATGGAAATAAAGACGACGAAAGAAAAACTACTGAACTTAGACTATAAAATATGAGAGTTCCTTGACATTTTTCCCTATTTTCTTGTCATAGAAAGAAAAAAAGAAACTTTGTTAAAAAAAATAAGTTTAGGCTTAACACTGACAAACAGCACTAAACAACAAGTATGACAGGCATGAAAGCGAAAATTTTAAAGGAGGGGGAAGGGGAAAGATGGTAAGGAAAATTATTTTGCTTCGTATGAAAAATAAGTGACAGACAGAGTTGTTTAAGCTGTCAAGTTTGACACTTTGATAGCATGCTAAATTTTCTTTCAAGAGAGGGTTGTTGCTGCCACTGTAAGCGTGAAGGTGGTTTGTCACTAAATGTAAATTTTCCTTTCGATTCCTTTTTGTGCTAAATGTTTAAGTACTCTAAGGATTTGTTGACATGTTTCCATTTTCTTTCTAGTCATTTTTTATTTGTTTCTATTTTAATTTTCTATTATCAATTACCAATGTTAAAATTTTGTAAGGATATAAAAAAAACTTCAGCAATAAAAATTTGTTTACAAGAAATTTATATGCAAATTGTCTCTATTATTTCATACTCAAGTTATTAAGTGACGTTTTTTTATTTTGTTCCTTTTCGGCTTTCGTCTTCTTTTTGTTTAGATTGCGTGTCTTGATTGATGGTTTTTTGTTTGTTGGCATATTTTGCTGGTTGTAGTTGGTTTTCTTTGGTTCATGACAATTCTGTTGATTAAAAAACTTCACTGCCCACATGGGACTTGAGTTTTACTTGGCTAAAAAACAAACACATCCTTGTCGTCTTCGTCCTACAAAGTAAACAGATTGTTTATTTTATGACTTTTTCGTCAACAACAACATATTGCGTGCATCAATTGTCGTGTGGGTGTTTAATTTTTTTATATATTCACTCACTCACTCTCAATCATTTATTCAATTTTGGTGGTGTCGCAATTGGGATTTGCCACCATATTCCAAACACAGTAAAATTTGCTGGGAATTTTGTTGAATTAAAAGCTGGAGTATTATTTTCTTTTGAGCTTTCGGTTTTATTGTGTTTAACATGCAAATTACACACCATCGGTAATAAAATCATTGTTACACAATGGGTTTTTAAATAAAAAAAAACAAAATTTCATTAGATTTTTACTGATTGATAATGTCAAGTCTTTTTGTTGGTGTTCTTTTTGTGTTATGAAAAGTTGTTGATGGTGTTTTGTTAATTCGTGACACAAATGTCAGATGGTTTTTGATTGTAGTTGCAAAAAAAAACTAGAATAAAAAATCACAAATTGTATAAAAAAAGCAAAAGACCATTAATTGTAGAGTAAATGATCTGTCAAAATAGTTAATTTCTGTTTAAGCATTAAGGGAGTGAGAACTTGTTTTTTTTTTAATGGAAAATTAATTTGTTTTGGGCGGTTGTGGGAATTATTGTGTACACTTTATTAAAAAGAACATTAAATTTTTGGTTTTTTTGTATATTTACTTGTAAGAGTTGAATATGGTGTCATAGAAACAATCATAAAAACAGATAGAGCTTTTGTTACATTCAGATGTTGGGGAAATAAATTGTTAAAACCTTGTTGACTAGGGTTCTATAAATCGACTTTGGAATAATCGAACAATCGACTTTTTTCGAAAAAAGTCGAAGTCGACTGTTTTGTTTCAAAAAAGCCGACATTGGAAATAAAAGTCGAAAAAAATCGTAAATTCGATAAAGTAGAAAATAGTCGGAAAAAGTCGAAAAAGGTCGGAAAAACTCGAAAGAAGTCGGAAAAAGTCGAAAAGTCGTTAAAAAGTCGTTAAAGTCGAAATAAGTCGAAAAAAGTCTGTAAAAGTCGAAAAAGGTCGGAAAAAGTCGATAGAAGTCGGAAAAAATCGAAAAGTCGTAAAAAGTCGGAAAAAATCGTTCAAAGTAGGAAAAAGTCGTAAAAAGTCGGAAAATTATTGTTTGGTTGGAAATAAGTTGTTTTGTTAGTAGAGTTATTTATTGAATATTTATAAAATAATAAAAAGTAGACGTAGACTGGGGTTGAATTCAGTACTTTCCGTCCAAAATTTCTTTCCTTTGGAAGAAATATCGAAATAAATCATAAAAATCTCAAGAAAATACCTTTTTATCCTTTAATTCAGCTTGCCAAATATTGACTCCAGGACAAAAAAATTTTGAAAAAAAAATCAAAAACTCTAAAATCGTCGGAAAATCTCGAAAAGTCGAAAAAAGTTAAAAATCGAAAAAAGTCGAAAATAGTCCAAAAAATAGAAAATAGTCGAACATTGTAGGAAAAAGTCGAAAATAGTCAAAAAGTCAAAAATACTCCTTATTTTACATACATTCACATCAGTCTTCTGTTTAGAACAGAGCCACCACACGCACCCCGATGGAACCTGTCATATAACTAGGACAAGACAAAGTACTATCTAGTTAACGTGGTACCAGATTATAAGGCTCCCTGGTTCGATTTGAGGTCAAATCATTACCGGAAAAGGCCGAGGATATATTTGACAGACTAGAAGTATTGGTAGCACCTTTATTTCCGGAATACAATAACACCTAGACGGAAAGTTCATCAAAATAACATGTCCCGGTGTTGTTCGAGAAATAGGGATTTGTTTCGATTTATCATAAAAACTATTATCTCGTGGATTGACGGGAAGGATCATCAAGATAACATGTCCTAGGGTTGCTCAAGAAATAGGGATCTTTTTTTTCGAAGAGTCATAAATAATATTATCTCATGGATCGAAGATAGCCCTCTAATGGTAATGTTTTTATACTTTTCTTTAAATTTTAGTTAGACACCTTTTTTAAATTGCTCGTCCATGCTCTCATTATTCATGATGTTGCAGTTTCAGAATCTCTTTGTAGACAGATCTAGTTCCAGTAGGTACTCTCTCTCTCTGTCCTGTTTACTTCAATACTACTATTTGTTTGCCTAAGTCCTCTAATAGTAATGTTTCATACTTTTCTTTCAATTAGTTATATCAAGTGTTGATCCCTTTATTACTTTGCTCGTCCACGATAAGCATTACAGTCTTATTGCGTTTTTAAACACTTGTAGTTCTGACTTCCGTTTATGTAGGTGTTTGTAGATCATACAATTGTTTTAAATGATCTGTTTTGTACTGTTATTTCAAGTCCCGATTTCCTATCTTCTTGTACGTCCATGTTCCCATGTCCTATTAACTGCCGATCCACACTACGCAACTTCTTTTAGGAAACTTTTGATTTTGCGTGAGAGAGAAAGATAAAGAATATCATTCATCTCTTTTGCCGTACAGAGTTTCCCGTACTCGGAAACTTGTTTTGTTTTGTTTTGTTTTGTTATTCTTCTCATTCGTACCACAACAATCAATGAAATTAAGACCTGGTTCACACTAGGAAACTTTTTGTGTGTGAGAGAAAGAGATGGTTTATATTTCTTTCTCTTTTTCTCACACACACAAATCAAAAGTTCCTCAAAAAATGTTTCCTAATGTGAACCAGGTCTAATATGTATTATCTGAAACAATAGTTTCTATGTGTGGACATTAAGGAAACTTAAAAAAAATTAGGAACAGGTTTCTCAACAAAAGTTTCCTAGTGTGGTCTAGGTCTAAGCAGCATTTTCTAATTGTATAAAGACTAAAGTTAAAATTTCTTTTAATCTAATCTTAACTCCTGTACTAAGGGTGTAACAATAGCGTTAAAATCTTTTGATCCAACAATAATGGAGCTCTCTACTGAAAGCTTTAATAACATGTGAATGCTGAATGTGTTATCATTCCATTTAACATATACTTTGTATTTATAAAATCGAATGATATTAACTCTTGACCACTTACAATGATTATAGTTTAGAATCACTCAATGTATTTCGTGAAGCACATAAGAACATTAAATAAATTGCATTAAATTACAGAGAGTTTGAAAAAAAGTTGAGCCTTAAATTATTTGCAAACATCCAAGTTCATACATAGAATTATTATAAAGTGAATGATTAAATACTTAAAAAAAAGATAAATCAACTTGATATCATACCAAATACGATGACATTGAGGAGGCAAAACTAGACACAATGGTGGAGTAGATGACCTTATTAAGGTCAGTTTTTATTCAAAATACTTTCAATTATTTTGAAACACTTTAAGAGTCCAGTTATTATAGTAAACCCTTTTTGGGCTGAAAGATAAACTTTACAGTCAACTAAATCTTGTGTAAGTATAAAATAATGGATTTTACCAAATATGTGGCATATTGTAATTTAAGTAAGAATTATAAAAATTCGATTGTGCCGAATCTTTTATACCTGTTAAATGGTTTATAAATAAAGATTTAGAATTATGTGACAGGACTGATTCTTTTGAAATGAAAGTAATTTTAATTGACTGATTTCGTCCAATTGTTTTATTGAACTTTAGAACCATATTGTATCTTCCGCAATCAGACCCTATGAAAAACTTGCTTACCCGGTAACAGCCGGGAATTAAGCTCTAGTTTTTAGAGGAACTTTTGCTTGTTTCACTTATTTTCTTTTTCCATTTCCCTCATTTGTATATTTCATGTATGAAAAATTTTTGGTTTTGGGGACGTGGGGAGGTAAGTTCCCTTCCCCCTTGGATCTGCCTGGTAAGCAGGAAAGTTATATTAAAGCAATGTGGAAGTACTTAACTTTGGAGTGAATAACTAATTATTGTTATTCGACGAGGTTCAAAAAATATCTGGTTACAAATATGCTTACCCGATTTTTCCGGGCTTAAACCTGGTTGTAAAATTAATTTTCGGAGTTATTGGTCTATCCGCTTACTCAGTGCTCCATTAACAAGTTATTTTATAGTACTTTTTGGAATAGTTTATTTAGTTTTTTTAAACAATTCTATGATTCGAACCACTTTAGATAGCTGGACTGATTCTCGAGATAATTTGCTATAAATCCCATTTAAATGAATTAAATAATGTTATAAATAATGACCACTAATTACCATTTAATGTATTAAATAACTACATTATCTATATTACTCATTAATAAAATTGGGAGATTTTTTAATGGCACGTGGTATCAAATTGATACCAAAGTGTTTATAATTTTTCAACAATATTGTCAAAGTGTACATACATATGACAACACTATGTTGTCAGACAAAGCTACATTGTCAACATTGCAACAATTCGTTGTCGATATCTAAATTATTAGATTAACAACGGGTTGTTTTCAATATCACATTTGTTAAATTTTTATTTCGACAACGTATTGTTGCAATATTGACAACGTTGCCTTGTCTGACAACATAGTGTTGTCTTACAGTTATAATTTTTCAATAACATCCGTTGTCAAAGTATACATACTAAGGACAACACTGTGTTGTCCGACAAAGCAACGTTGTCAACATTTCGTTGTCGAAATATAAATTTTCCAGATTAACAACGAATTGTTGTCAATACTAAGCTTCGACAACGCATTGTTGCAATGTTGACCACGTTGCGTTGTCTGACAAAACATTTGCGCTTTTAGAATTTTTAAAAGATTCTGTTTACTTACACATACATATGTATGCATATGTATATGGAATCTAATATCAATATTTCAATATGTTACAAACAAAATGACAAAATCAATATATCGACCATCCATTTTGGATAATAGTCATAAAAACAGTTGCATATTGTTAATTTTTGTGGCTTCTGCTGTATGGCTTCTTGCTATACAATCATCAGTTGAAACTAAAATGGTGCAATGGGCAACCGAACGAAGAACGTCTTTTACACCACAACAAGAACAATAAAGAAAATTATATAAACAGCACATGGTTAAGCATCATCTATGGTCAGGCTTTTTGTAAAAATTATCTACTATATAATAGGAAAAGCAAAATGGTAGAAATAAGGCAGCTAAGAAATGAAACATTTTTGTATTTTTGCCAAGTGCCACCAACAATCAATTTATTTTTTTTTCTTGTTTTTATTCCTAGTCCCATGTTGACTACATCAATATTATCAAACAACAGTATCGTCAGGCTTAACGTCATCTAAATGTAGTTTTCGTCGTCATCACTCCTCATCATTATTTGAAAGCGAGTAGTCGATATCGTCATAGTAACGTCAAAATATTAATATGCTCATACGAATCTCTACTATAAATTCCGCCAATAAAACAGCATCGATCACACCCCAAAACGTGACCAAAGATCACGAACTAGAATCAGGTTCCATTTTTATAGAAGAACCAAAGAAAAAAAATGCAAAAGAAAAACTCTAAAAACACACAATCCGCGAAAAATAAGCTGAAATAGAAGACGACGACGATATTGTCGATGGCGGGGCTGAAATAGTAGAACTTTTTAAAACGTCTAAAGATTTTTGTTTCAATGGCTGGTTGTTTTTAGTTTATTCAGTTTTGGGTTTTTTGTAGTTGGTGTATTATTAAAGTTTAAATAATTTTGTTGGTTCAGCTTCCTGTTTTTTTTCCTTTTTTTTTCTTAACAACTAAATATGTACTTTTGTGTTGTTACTTTTTCATAACCAATCAACTAAAATTGACATTGGCATTGATTTCTTTTTTGTGTTTGTACTTGTTAAGTCCATTAAAAAAGTCACTTGTTTCCAACTAGTTTTGTTGTTTGTTTTTTGAAAATTTAAAACTTTAAACCCACATTATAAAATTAATTTTTAAGTTTAATCACCCGTGTTAATATTTTAATAACATCTTGTTATGTTTGTGTTTGATTTGTCATTTGAAAAAAAAAAATAAATAAAACATGTATGTGTGTGCAACTCAATTACATTTACAAACAAATTAAAACTTGAACCTACAATTTTGAGTTTCACATTGTTTTTTCACTCATTTGCATTTGACTGTATACGACAGTTGTCATTTCTATAGATACAAATGTCAATGTTACACTAAAAACAAGTTTTATTATTATTATTTTTTTAATGTTTAAGTATTTTGTGTATATATTTTATATTGCATTATTTTCTCCTATAAATCGCTTAATTCACATTAAATTGTATTAGGGGAATTCATTATATAAATTTAAATTCAAATATCAATATTGATAAGTTTTGTGTGGTGTTTAAAATTATCCAAATTAGTCCACAAGAGGCTCCGTTTTGACAGGACCTCTTCACTCGTCAGATGTAGTATTATTTGCTATTAGATTAGAAATCTCAATACTTCATTAAGTTTAGATCCAGATATCACGCTAAGGTTGGGTATGAATTGACTGTTTCTGTTTCTCTTTGCGGCTAGAGCAGGGTATTTGCGGAGAAGATATAAGATAGTTTATTTTTATACCCTACACTACACTATAGTGGGAAGCGTTTGTGCTGATGTTCCGACCGACTCAGAATCACTTTTTGAGTCGATTTAACGATACCCGTCCGTCCGACCGTCCGTGTGTCCATGTAAATGTTGTTATCCAGGTCGCAATTTTTAAGATTATTTGATGAAATTTGGTATACGCGTTTGTTTTAACTCAAGAACAAAGCCTTTTGGAAAATTGTTTACATCGGTCCATTATTTTTACCTAGCCCTCATACAACTGAACCCTCCGAAAAGGGCTTTTGAGCTCATAATTTTGTAAAATTTTGAAATGATCGGACTTCATTTGACCTTAGCCCCACACAAAGCCCCCTTCAGAAAGGGACTTGAATATCCGTAATTAATTTATAAGCACTGTTATTGAAATTAAATTTAGCACAGACAAATATAATATAAATATAATATTAATAAAGACTATCCAGCCCATTTTATCGGGATCGATCCATATTTCCTCTTATCCCCCATATAAAGCCTCTTTTAGGAAAAAAAGCTTTTCGTCAATAAATTTCTTTATTGCTTTTTTATGAAAAATAAACCACATTTAATATTCATAACTGGTGTAGGGTATCATATAGTCGCCCAAGCCCGACTATACTTTCTTACTTGTTTCCCTTTTTCTTCACAATTGCAAAGGAGAGTCCAAGTCGACTAACATGTCTACCTATCACACAGTGTCCCGTTATTACTGCTATCAACCTCGATATATGGCCCCTGCATCAGATTAAATGTTGTCATGTACGTTTCTTATTGAAGACGGCCATAATCACTTGGCCCCTTAACAAGCCCCTTAAGCCTTTTGAAGAAAGAATTTCTGGTTGCTCCCAACAAGAGCAGATCCCGTTGTGGCAAGGTTATCTGCCAGTTTATTTCCATAATATTCCCTATAAGTAGTGATCCAAATTAGGGTAATATTAGACAGGTGACCCAGCATTAACAAATCCTACTTGCATTGTCCAATCTGTAAGGAAGTGGTAGTGTATGAGTTTAGAGAAAGAAATGCAGCCTGACTGTCGCCAAATCTCACTATGTTGCCACGAATATTAAGATCGTATAGTACCCCACGGGCTGACATTATCGCAAATACATCCGATTGAAAACACTACAGTTACTGGGAAGACAACTTATCCCAGCTTCTCTACAGAAGACACTTTTAGTTTAGAATTGTAATCTGTAAAAATTCTGGTAATATATTCATTTGGTAGGTTATCCCAACACCATTCGCTCCTAGAGGGAACTCTGACTCTGAAAAAACCTATCAAGATCCGTATTTTCGGTAATATAGTCGGATATTTGGTTCAAGATCAGAGGTACTAGAACTTAAATCATAGCATATCCATATGTTTTTAACCTCCAATATCCGGATGAGTTAAGTCTTACTGCGCTGCAATATCTATATACAGATCTATAGGAAGAATGCGCAATATAGTAAAGTGAAACTTTACTATGTTAAAAAGTAAGAAATTCTTGGACACGAAAACGAGATAGATAATAGTGGTTGCCTTTGAAATTTATCTTATAACGCCTTTGGAACATAACCTATCTACCTATAACAGTGAGGCTAAAAAACCGGTTAAAACGTACCGAAATTGATACAATCCATTGTATACATGTGTATAAAATTTGAATAACGCTTAGTTATCATTTTGACATCCACTGTTGTAATCTTAACAATGCCTCGTTGTTAATGCAACAACTTATTGTTTCAAATTCGTTTAAGATTTGTGTCATTTTTGTCCATACATCGTTGTCATTTCGACATTTTCATTCTCTTTAACAATATATCTTTGTAACTTTTGTAACACATTATTATTTTTTGTTGTTTGTTCTTGTTGATTTGACAACTGTATGTTTAACTTTGACAACGGATTTTGTTAAAAAGTTAAAATTACTTAGGTATCATTTTGATACCAGACACATTACTTCTACAGCTGACTAGAAGTATAACCCCAAAAAACTAGTTTCAAATGTCTCTTCTCTCGTTTACTTTGGCTACAGTTAAGTGTCATTGTGTGCATTGACATTTTGAAATAAAGTTTCGCTTCTGAACATTTTACCTACACAAACTTCCTAAAAAGTGATCAACAACCCTAATTAATATTTTTTTTGTTTCAACACGTTTTCTCATTTTTCTAAGAAACTAAACAAATAGCAAAAAAAAAATAAAAAATTAAGTTGTCAAGTTTTATTAAATATCATGCAAATGTTCATTTTGGACTTCATATTTAATTATATTTTTTCTTTAATTATTATTTTGTGTTCACTCATATATAGACTTTACAAATAGTGCAGCGCAGCAGTAACTGCTGTATACTTTGTTTAACATGGTCGCCTATTAATTACTTGAACTCATGTGACACCTGCAGCATTGACTTTGAAATGTCAAAGTAAATCTAATCAAATAATTGTTTCTAAATAAGATTTATGAAATTTTCAATATACAGAGAGCGAGATAGAGAAAAAAATTAATTTTAGATTATGGGTAATTATAACACTAGCACTGATGGACTGACAGACAAAACTTGAAATTTGTTTGGGGGAAATTTTCTAGTTTGAAAATAAGTTTGTTTTGTATGTTTATAAAGTCTATAGGCATAGAAAAATAAATAGAAGTGTTACTGAGAGTAAGAAATATTACTCTCTTACATGTACAGGTTCTGTGTGAATTTATTACAATTGTATGAGTATTTTTATTTTTGTTTACATAAAATAACAAAAATATGAAAGTACAAAATGTATCCGAATACATCATACCCTACCACATTGCGAGTAAGTAGCAATAAGTTATTTAGTATTTTTTAATGTAGAAGTTATATTCAAGAGATTGATGTTTGCTTAATTAATGAATGTACTACTCATTATAACAATATGTAGTCAAAATTTCGTATATATAAAATTTGTTGAGCCTAATTTTATAAATACCCTATTCTTGTATAGCATGTACCGCTTACAAAAAAAGTTCAATAGGCTAATTTATGGACGGATTACATCATTACATCGACGCAGGTGTTACAAACTTTAAGACATAAACAAAATTCCGTTCCCATTAGTGTGGTGTAGGGTGTATTTTGACTGCATTTGGGCTGCTTTGAAATTAACAATAATCGTTCATATCAAGCGTTAATTTTAGCATTAGCACAATTGCTTTGGCAAAATAGCCCCTGCTGCTGCAATAAACACTGCTAAAAGTTATGTTTTTCCTATAAAATTATTGAAAACATTTTCAGAAAAAAACAAATTTTTCAATCGTTTTTATTTTTTTAATATAATTTTTAAGTGTCAATATTGACTCAACCCAGCAAACACAAAGAGTTTATTTAAAATTAAGAATAATTTTTAAAGAAGATGTTTCTTACATTGGTCAACTGATATTGAATAAAAATGGCTAATTCAAAACATTATTTCATAAAATATCGAAATATAATGTCAAACAAAAATATAAAAACTTTTTAAACGAAAGAGTTTGTGTTTGTTGGGTTACATATTTTTCAACTAATAAATTCTCACGACTTAGGTTTTTGACAGCAGACTTAGGTTTTGTCATTCTCAGTTTCAGTTCTATGTATACCTTTTCTATGTCTATAGGTGTCTTTTGAAGACTAGGTCAAGAATATTTTCAAGAAGTAAGGAAAATGTTATTAAGATTATAAACTTTTTTAGACATGATTTGTGTTGAGTCCAAAATCTATTTGTTTTTCAATTGTTTCTAGGAATAGTTTTGTATGTTTTGTTGTGAAAAGTTCTCATTGATGTGTTTTAACCACAAGTACAATTCTAACACCCGTATCATGGTTAACACATCTTGCACAATAAACAATAATTTTCAATAAACAATAAAGATACAGGATGAATGGCAAAATAATATTGCTAAAGCCTGGGAAGATTTCCACAAAGAAAACGAACCACCAGCTCATAATCTCAGATAGTTTTAAGTTTTTTTTTTGTTTTTGTTTCTTTGTCGAATGTGACTTCAATGATAGCGCGCTCGCACTACAATTTGAAAACTAAAAAAAGATGGTCAATTGATTTCCAAGTGCCGCTCTGTACTAAAACGAAAAATAAGTAACTGGGCAACCACCAGTGGACATAGGGAAACAGAAAATTTAGTATCTTAGCAGAACACAAAGTTTGTCGCTTTTTCGTTTAGTTAATGTGGCCAAAAGACGTCGTCCAACACTCTGGCAACAGAAACATCTTTTAATCTGACAGTCATACTAACTAGGAATAACAACAACAATTCGAACAACTAAAATAAAAGTGGCGATAAGAGTTTGTTGCAAGTTGTTGTTGCTGCTGCTGCCCATGGTGGTGGTTAGTGTTGCAGTTGATGTTGGTTTGTGTTGGTGGTGGTGGTAGTGATGGTTATTGCTGTTGTAGCTCTTAATGTTTGTTGTAATCGTCGTACTACTACACCACAGATGTTGTGACAGTCAGTAGGTACTTTGTGGTAAGATGTTTTGCGTTTATTTTAAGCTGATTGCGCTTTTAGATCTCGCTGGCAAAACAAAGCGATAATGCGAAAGTCATGTAATCCATTAGCGTGGTACTTTTTGCAAATTTGTGACAATGACAATATTAAGATAACACATATTTATACACACACACCGACACCAACACCAACATTCACAACTAACTAAGCCAGTCAGCCAAACTTAACATCCTTTCCTGCCTGTAAACTTTGCGTAAGCAGCAGTTAAATTTTGCATTTCGCCCAGATTTCCACAGAAGATGGAATTCTTTTCCTCACAGGAATATATACATAAATAAATGTATATCAGTTTCGTGTGTTTCTTTTTTGTTGTCGTTGTTGCTTTTCTGCAAGACAGCAAATATTCCAACAATTGATCAGATCAGATTTAAGATCTTACTGCTACACGTTGTGTCTTTAAATTGTGAATTTTCAAATGAATTAACTGTGCGTTAAGAGTTCATTTCTACCAAATACAAAGCAACTGAATTAATTTGTTGTCACCCTTGGTTGCATAAATCTCGGTTCTTTTTTTGTTTTGTTTTTGTTTGCTTGCCACAACAGCAGCAACTTATTCTACTCAAGGAAAGCGAAGAAACATACCATTTAAGTGTGGTCCAGTGATATTGAAATGATCTCAATGTTTTTTCTTCTTTTTCTTTTTTGTGAACACACACTCTCACACTTTATGTGTAGATGGGTTTGGTTTTTGCAGTAAGTAAATCGTACTGCTAAATTTCTTGTAAAGTGTAAAGCTTATGTTGTTGTTTTGCTTTTTGTCATGTTGTTGTTGCTGTTGTTGGAGTGGTTGTTTTTGTTGCAGTTGAATTCTGTGTAGAGACTGAGATTACTTTTGATAATGCAGTTGATAGTTGATTGTTTGTCGTCTTCTTTTAAAAAGTTACTTGGTTTACATTTGATTGCACTATGGATGGTTTTTGCAAAAGATTTAAAAAAGATTTACGCTTCTCGAGGGAAACAGAAATCATTTTGTTAACTGCTCAAAAGGACCTGGGGAATTCACTTAGGATCAGTATCTTATTCAACAAGAACCTATTAAATGTTAATCACAAAGTATATGCTCCATGGTTTTATTCATTAACCCACAGAATATCCACATTCCTTTTGCAATATTATCATAATCAACAGATATCTGTAACCTTTAGTGCTCGAATCAGAATTGACTTTTCATTTGACGTTTTCACCTGCCTCTGATTGGTTATTCATTAAATTCAGACTTAATTCAAAAATCCGACTTTTCTCTACCATGAATGTCGAAGTGTTTTACGTGAACACCTGCTGTTTTGGCCTATTTCACAATGGTCTTTTTCAACTACTGGATGAACTTCTTTGCGACTTACCACCGCTCTATTGTGCGGAATTTCCAGACCAGTATACGTGCACTTTGCTCATGTACTCTAGCTTGACAATCTCTTGTCTATGAAAAAACAAGATAATATCTTGAAGATATACATAATTTAAATACAAATACATATTGGGAAATAACAGGTGTTATGAGTCAAGCCTAATCTAACCCCGACAAAGGAGAAGACAATCACTAGTTAGAGCCAATAAAAAGGGCGGTCTCGACATTAGGCGAAAACACCCTATTCATGCAAAAAGGAATGCTATGACTCTACAAAGACTTCGTGGATCTGCACCCGCCCCAATACATTTCTGGACTTTATATGTCGCCCAACCACACTACCAAGATGACTTCTGTTGTTTCTACAACAGCACTTAGTAGGCGAATTATTAGTTTGAA
This sequence comes from Lucilia cuprina, assembly GCF_022045245.1. Lineage (NCBI taxonomy): Eukaryota > Metazoa > Arthropoda > Insecta > Diptera > Calliphoridae > Lucilia > Lucilia cuprina. The sequence goes on along the minus strand of NC_060951.1, from coordinate 41,779,745 downwards.
CACACAATTCTATATTTAATTAACAGATTTATTTCAGTGGCCACAAGTACCTACTGTCATACTGTCCAAATATGAAGGAAAATTGCCGATAAGATAAATATTAATGTACTAAAACTCCACAATGTCTCAACCAACTCCAATCGACAATTCAACCATTACTTCATTCTTTCTTCCGACATCGCCACATATACAACTCAGGATCCATTTGGTCCTTTAGATACAAGAATTCATGGTATATCTCACTCCAAAACATACACAATCTTTGCTTTATCGGCTCAATTTTAACATTTTATTAATCCAAAGCCTGCCCTGTGATTTGTACAGCTCCTAGAGACTATCCCGAAAATGTATATCCATCTTTTAAGCACCTTGGGTTTAAACCACACCCAATTTAGACATTAAAAAATGATCTGACAAACATTTTATCTAAACACGACAACGATTATTTACTTCTAAACTAGCCCCGACAAAAATGAGGAATCAAATCAACTCCTTGGAATTTCGTAAAAGTTTTTAATGCAAATTTAAAATAATATTTTTATTATAAAATTTACGAAAATTATATTGCACAGGTTCAGCAACAACATTTTTATAGAAGACATACCTTTTTAAATTGTTTGCCTAACAAATTTTAAAGTTTATTAATAACAATATCTGTATCTTATTTCTTTCAGATTCCAACATCAATTACTCATCGGTAAGTCGAATATATATTTTTGCATATTATTATATTGGTTACATACGATTTCTATGAAAAAAACAAGATAATATCTTGAAGATGTACATAATTTAAATACAAATACATATTCCAAATGGTTTTATTATGGAAAGTACTTCCATTCCCCATAGTGCAATGCATCTCAATATCACATCATCAGTAAGCTAGCAACATCATCGTCATCATCTTTAGCTTTTATCCATGGCAATTCTTGGAGTTTTCAATGTTTCTGTTGTTATTGTAATTCAATGCTGCATCTGCATTTAATTGAAAATGCGTGCGCATGCTCAATCGCGCGCTAACAACACTTTGATCTTAAGAAAAGTGACGTTTAGTGGCAATTTTGTGCTGATAACGATCTTACGTTGATGGGACAATGTTGTCATTGATTGTAAAGCTGGTTGCATCAACAACATTCACAAACATCTGAATGTATTTACTATGTACGAAGTAAGCAGCAGCAACAGTTTTTTTATTCTCATACTCACTCTCTCTTATTTTTTTCTTTTTGCTGTGGCATATCACAATGTATATGATTGTATTTTGTTTTGCATTTATAGCGGGTTCTTTCTTAGTTAGAGCAAAGGCAAGCAGCAAAAAAAAAAGTCGCAAAAGAATTATTGCTTTTATTGCTGATTTTATGCTGAGGACTTTATATAGTTATTTGTGCAACACAGCAACTTTGAATATATTGTTGTGTTTTCTTTTTCATCGTCTTTTTTACTTTCGTCATCTGATTGTGTTGTTTTTTTTTTTTTGCGAAATGAGTATGTGTGATTGTTGCATTCGTTGCACACTGTTAATGTTGATGCTAATGGTGTTGCAGGCATGCGTACTAATGTCGTTAAATGGATAACATGATTTTGATTATAATAAACCAGATAAGTTGTTCATTCTTCTTGGGGATTTTCTTTTTATTCATATTTATTTTTGTTTTTGCTATCGAGATTTTTGTTTGATTCGGTCACATTGAAGGGCATTTAAATGGAATTGAAAAATATAATTAAAATCAAGTCAAATGAATGGACTTCGTTTTATTTTGTTGAAACTAAACGTGTTATAAAATTGTTACTGACTTTTTATCAATTTAAAAAAAAAACTTTTTTTTAAAATCATTACAAATTTTCCTCCTTTAGGTCCATACGTCTCTAGTTATATGTATTTTTCCATCTCAAAAAATGTTTTTAATGAGAAATAAGTTATGTTAGACTAGTCTAGTCAATAGTCCAGTCTATAGTCTAGTATATAGTCTATAGTCTAGTCTATAGTCTAGTCTATAGTCTAGTCTATAGTCTAGTCTATAGTCTAGTCTATAGTCTAGTCTATAGTCTAGTCTATAGTCTAGTCTATAGTCTAGTCTATAGTCTAGTCTATAGTCTAGTCTATAGTCTAGTCTATAGTCTAGTCTATAGTCTAGTCTATAGTCTAGTCTATAGTCTAGTCTATAGTCTAGTCTATAGTCAAGTCTATAGTCTATTGGCTATAGTCTAGTCTATAGTCTTGTCTATAGTCTCGCCCGTAGTCTAGTCTATAGTTAAGTCTATAGTCTCGCCTGTAGTCTAGTCTATAGTTTAGTCTATAGTCTAGCCTGTGGTCTAGTCTATAGTTTAGTCTATAGTCTAGTCTGTGGTCTAGTCTATAGTTTAGTCTGTAGTTTAGTTTATAGTCTAGTCTATAGTCTGGCTATAGTTTGTATTACTATTGTCTCTATAATCTGTATACTATATTACCTATAGTCTGGCTATAGTGTCGGCTATGGTCTGAATAGTGTAGATTTTAGTCTATTCTACATTCTGGACTATATATAAAATAATAGTATTTAAGTATTTATTACCAAATGACTAAACTTAACCACTATTTATATAAATATAAAATATAATTTGTCGAACATACATAATTTGTATAAAAGAATGTGTGGCGATTATTAATAAATAATTATTAATATTGATATTTTTTGGTACGTTTGCTGCTTTAAAAATGATGGTGGCAAAATGATAATGGCGGTTGACTTAAAAACAAACATATTTTCCACAAAAATTGTTAATGGCAGTTCAATATTAATCTAAATACAAAAATACAATATAACATCACATGTGTGCGGCCATATAAAATAAAGTCTAATAAATTAAATTTATGATTTTTGAGAAAAAAAAATTTAAAAAAAACACAAAAAATCTAATGAATTTTTTTCACACGCTTTATTTTAAATGTTGGTTTTTTGACACCAAACAAAAAGATTTCAAATTGAAAAGGGAAAGATTCTACAACAAAAAAAAGCAACATGACGTTTTTAAAAGCCAAATAGTCTGAAAGCTAAACTGAACTCAATCATTAAAAAAAAAACAAAACATTTAATCTCAAAGCTTGGTTTAAAGCCAAGACTTGTTGTTCTTCTTTTTCTCGTTGACTCGATTTCGATTAAAGAACATAAAAAATAAAAATTTAATTTTTTAATTAATTGCTACTACAATCAGCTTTTGGGCAGCAGTAGCAGCAGCAGCAGTACAAAATAGTATTATTTGATAAGAGCCTGTACAGAAATATTCATTCACACTATTATATAGAAATTGTCTAGGCAACATCTGTCCATTCATTCATTTATTTGACTTGACCACAACTACAACTACTGCTATCTATCTATAGTGTTGATAATTTTAATTTAATGAGTATGAATTACGTACATATATACATATAATGTGTATGTACTAAATTCAGTATTTATGTATGTAGTTTTTTTTGGGACTGAAAGTATACAGTGCGTACGTAACTTTAGTTACGCGAACTATGAAATTAAATTTAGGGGGAAAAGTAATTTCTTATGAGACTTGCAACCTTTCGATATTCTTTAAATAATAAATTGATTACACCTCTCTGATACATCTATCAAAAGTTCAACTACAGGACTAAGTTTGTTTTGTTTGTTATTAGATAAGCTGTATACATTCTTCCCTGGAGATATAGCTCGATATTTGTGCGATTTAGAATCAGGTCGTTCTGGATCGAAGTTCCAATTGTCTTTGCCCCTAGCAAACACAATCTGGTCTTAGATTTAGCTTGAATATGACATACTAAATTTTAAAAATAAAAATGTCTTAAGGATCTTCTAGCTTTTCAAGTATGTCCAAAAACCGACGTTATTCAAAACTTTATGACATAATATCTGGATAACTGAAATGTGGATAAATTATTTAGAAATGTATAATTTAGTCTTTGGGTTAAAAAAATTTGTCGACCTGTGTTATCGTTCAATGCTCCGTATTTCTATAATGCACCCAATACCTCTAGTTCGCCGCTCCTATAAACAGGTGATGAGCACATGTGGCCTCGGTCTTACACCATAAAGTCTATAATTCTGGATAAGTTCGGTGCTATTGCCAAGACAATAGCTACCTGCAGAGTGTGACTGTGGGACTAAGCGTCGGAAATGAGTTAGTGTCAACTCTCTATGATACAGGACGAATGTATGAATATGCAAGCCATTGCCTTATTGAATGATTTGTAGTTCGGTCTATCGTTTACGTTCTAGGTGTTGTTGCCAAATCAACAAAGACCATCCCATCGGAAATGAGGTTTTTGCATCACGGAAACTAAACAACGTGGCAGTAATGATCAGATATTAGATAGCTCGATTTCTTAAGCAATGTGTCTGTACATTTACTGGTAGAACAATGAATCGTCTAATAAGCTCATCCTTTCAACCTATTTCGAAGTGGTGTTACAGTACATTCACTCGTTGAGAACTTTATTTCTTAAGGGTAACCAATCGAAGAGTATTCGTTTACGCCATTTTTTCCAATACAATCATAAATCCTATAATTGTATTCGACTATAACCTTATCAAGTGTTATCGTCCTAATTTCCCTTCTGGCTATCAGAAAGTTAATCTCTGTTGACTACAATCAATACAATCCTTTTAACTCTGAAGTATATCTTGGATTTCGTACTTTTCAACAAAGATATCCCATTGTCTACCAGTTTAGAACCACTTGCAAAGACGCCACGAACAAAAAACTATTTCCATCTCTTTCGCACAAAACTTTACAATGAATTTTTAAGCTTCCCATTATTGTTGACAAAAGCAACAAAAATATGATTTTAGACTTTTGTAAATTTTAAAAGTGACACTAGGTACTTTGCGTTACCTGTATATTAACAATTTTCTGCGATCGTTTGCTTTAATGTTTAGTTTTTCATGGACATAGAACATGCAGTCAAGGTGACTCTATCAGTTTCCGGCAGTTCATGTGTTTGATATGGTATTGGGCACTTCTGGTGTGTAACCGTTCAATATATCCAGTAGGGTAGAAGGGGGATCATTCGCCATAGGGGCACATCTGTTAATGCGCATTATTAAATTTTGTTTGTGGAGGCAGACATGATTAATTGTTTTTCAAAGGGCTGTGAAAATATTTCACTGTGTGAACTTTTTGTGCTAACTTTTTTAGTTTTTGTGATAATATTGGAACTGCCCGTGGGGCACATGCGCCAAATATATGTAATGCTTGTGATGTAGAACAAAATTTGGTTAAAATATAGAAAAAATCAGTAATAATTCGTTTTAATTTTTTTGTTAAGTTTTGTGTCACAGGTTGCCTAGATATTCATTTAGTGTAAAGAATCTCTGTCATAGCTATTTTTAAACGATTTTAATTCAGTTCATTATGGATTTTTTCATAGCTCCTCGCATCTACCCCCAACCAATATTAAATGATTTCGTTTATATAAATTTATGACCAGATTAAATGTGAATGTGAGTTGTATGTACCAAATAGTTGTACTATATGTTTCCGTGAGTGTATAAGTTTGTACACATGTACATATGTATTTTAAGTGACTTTAATTTCTATTGAACAGATAAATAAAATTGATCGTATCTGAAATAAATTTAATTTAGTTAAAAGTTTATATAAAAACTATTAAATTTAGTTCACTTGAAGTTGTTGTGTATATGTCTGTCCCTGTGATCTTGTGCTCATTTTCTTTAAGTTTTTTGTCTGTTTAGGTGCCAAAAATCGTTATTTAATGACTTCCAAAGTGTGATGATGATGCCACCATATGAGACGTTTAATTTCTGTTATTGATGTTGTTGCTGCTGTAGTTTAGTTGTCGATTAATTTAGGGTGAAACCATTAAATAAAAAAGAAAGAAATTTCCCTGTTCGTGTATGAAAAGACACAGTTTGAAGCAGAAGTTGCCACACGAGAATAGTTTAGTTTGAAAAAAATAACAAAAATAAAATGTATTTATTTTTTTAGTGCGTGTATTTCTCTCACTGTTTTTTATAGATTTTTTTACAGGAAAATTAATTTTAATACGATTTTTTTTCTATAATCTTTTCAATACAATCTGGATGGTTCACAAACTACTTGGTTGACGTTTACGGCTAAAGTTGTAAATTGTAATTTCTTGTTGTTTTATTGTTTATCTAAATCCTTTTGGCTTCTGTTCATTTTATTATCACTTGTCCGTGTAAATCATTAGAATATCATCCATGTATTCTACTCTTTGGGTGTCTAATTTTTTTTTAATTTCTTTTCAAAATGTTCCCCTTTCCTAGTTGCTTCTAGCCAGTTCTTCTTCCAGATGCAGTTATTATTGTTTACGATTCCTTGGATTTTTGTTTTGTTTCTCTTATAGAATTATTTTGTTTATTTGTATTTCTTTGATTTTATATGTTATTTTTATTCCGATTTTTATTTATGTTTTTCTTGTTGTTGTTTTCAAATGTTTTTATGCATATTTTTCTAACAGAAGTGTTGAGACAAATGATTTCTTACGATTTCAGTTTGTTTTCATCGAAATGCCGTAAAAAAATAATCATAAGAAGTCATAAAAAATGGGTTATAAATTATATAGAACTGGAACATTTCTTGAATGTTTCATTATTTTCTATTTACGTTTTTGGTACAAATAATAGTAAAATTTTTCGAGAAAAAAATTTCTAGGAATGTCAATGCTAAAGAAAATTTTAAATAGTTGTTTATTAAAATATCTTTAGCTACCTTAAAATTAGTGGTTGGCATCTGTAGCTAGCAGGATCCGAAAGATTAAAAACACAAATATTAACAAAAAAAAAAAAAAAACGAATTTAAAAAAATTCAGAAAATTTTTTCATACTTCATTAAATGTGTATAAGACTTTGAATGTCAAGTTCTCTTTGCGCCTACCAGCACTTTTATGAAGATTTAATGGTGTGGGAATTGTTAGATAGATATATAGATAGATAGATAGATAGATAGATAGATAGATAGATAGATAGATAGATAGATAGATAGATAGATAGATAGATAGATAGATAGATAGATAGATAAGATAGATAGATATATAGATAGATAGATAGATAGATAGATAGATAGATAGATAGATAGATAGATAGATAGATAGATAGATAGATAGATAGATAGATAGATAGATAGATAGATATATAGATAGATAGATAGATAGATAGATAGATAGATAGATAGATAGATAGATAGATAGATAGATAGATATATAGATAGATAGATAGATAGATAGATAGATAGATAGATAGATAGATAGATAGATAGATAGATAGATAGATAGATAGATAGATAGATAGATAGATAGATAGATAGATAGATAGATAGATAGATAGATAGATAGATAGATGGATAGATAGATAGATAGATAGATAGATAGATAGATAGATAGATAGATAGATAGATAGATAGATAGATAGATAGATAGATAGATAGATAGATAGATAGATAGATAGATAGATAGATAGATAGATAGATAGATTGATAGATAGATAGATAGATAGATAGATAGATAGATAGATAGATAGATAGATAGATAGATAGATAGATAGATAGATAGATAGTTAGTTACTTAGTTAGTTAGTTAGTTAGTTACTTAGTTAGTTAGTTAGTTAGTTAGTTAGTTAGTTAGTTAGTTAGTTAGTTAGTTAGTTAGTTAGTTAGTTAGTTAGTTAGTAAGTTAGTTAGTTACTTAGATAACCAATGTCTCAGGTGGAAATCGAACCTACCACTCGGAGGCCACTACGAATAGAATAAGAATTTAAGAAATGTTTTACTCGTAGTTTCTTTACAGATCTACGAGAATTAAACAAAATATATATATTTCTGACTTACTTCCACATTCACATCCTTAAAGACAAGCATCAATCATTACAACTTTCAAACAAATAATTGTTTTGACTTAAATCAATTTTAACATTTTAATTAATTAATTTCTAATTTATTTCCATTAAATTTTAACATTTAAGATAAATATTTATTAATTGTTAAAGTAAATAGCAGCAGATTTTTTCATATAAATTTTGATGTAAATTTTATAAAATGACAATACAATTTGAGTATTTACAAGTAATAATCTCGCATTTAATATGAATTGCATTCCTGCCACACATTTGCATTTTTACGTCAGGCGTGGGTTGATAAAATGCAAATATTAAATATCATCTTTAAATAAACACAACAACAATGGAGAACAGTAACGAAATGAATAAATAAGTATCGAAGGCATATATATACAAATCTGATTATTAGGGGGAGTTTCATTTAAAAATCTTTAAAAGGAAATATTTTTCCAACATTTTTTTATAACAAAAATTTTTTTTTTTAAATATTCTATAGAAAAATGTTTTTTTATATAAAAAGAGAAAATTTTCCTAAAATATGAATTTTAGAAAAATGTGTATAAAAACGAAATGTTTAAAAAATTTTTCTAAAAAAGAAAAAAAATCTATAAATTATTGAAAAACTAAATGAAAAATTTTAAAATAAAAATTATTTTTTTGAACGTTCCGTATAAAACTTGTAATAAAAAGAAAAAAAGTATGTATGTATATACTTTGATAACGGATGGCATTGAAAAATTCTAAACACTTTTCCTTCTGTGTAGGTTCAATACTATAGAAACTTCAACAAGTACCTTTTGAAGAACGAATAAGTACCAAATAGTACCCTTTTATGGGTTCACACCTATTCCGGACTCTACATACTTAATTTCATGTTTCAATATTATGGTAATTTCAAAAAGTACCTTTCGCAGAAAGAAAAAGTACCAAAAAGTGACCTTTTATTGGTTCTTATAAAATCTGGGCACTATATACATTATTTCATGTTTATAGGTTTATTATAACAAAAATTTCGAAAAGTACCTTTCGACAAACGAAAAAGTACCAAAAAGTCGCCTTTTATAGGTTCTCACTTAATCTGGGGTTCAATATTATAGAAATTTAAAGATGTACATTTCGAAGAATGAAAAAGTAGCAAAGAGTTCTCTTTAATAGGTTCTCATTTTCCCCGGACTCTTTATGCTTAATTTATCTTTAAACCCATAATATAAAAATTTCAAAAAGTACCTTTCGAAGAATGAAAAAGTATCAAAAAGTTCCATTTTACGGATTCCCATTTAATCCGGGCTCTATATATCTTATACAATGTTTCTAGGTTCAATATTATAGAAATTGGAAAAAGTACCTTCTAAAGAACGAAAGAGTACCTATCACTTAATACTCTGTTATATGTTCTCATTTTTGTATGATATATTGTTGTTTGTGTATTATTTCTGTTTCCGCATTCCAGAAAAATCTTAATTATTTTTACAAAATTCTCAGAGGTTGCCTCGGTTTTTTGCTCATATCTACGTTATTTCTTAAACGATTTTAATGATTTTAAATAGGAAACTTTTTTATCTAACAGATTTTTTGAAGATATGGTTCCCGAAAATTAGGGTCTTCATAAAATTGATTTAAACAAACATTTAGACAAATTGGCATTCCTTAATCAACTCCGCTATCTACAAGGACTCGGAAAATTATGGAAATTACAAAGGGAATAATAAAAAAGTGAAGGAAAGCAATGGAAAAAATGTACATACATACGTTCCTTCCTATAAAATCATTTACTATTTCGAGAATTTTTTAGATAATTTTGGTAGATCCGAAGCTTTCGAAATTTATAACTAAAAAGAATGAATTCGCACTAATATATAAACATATGTATATTCGATATATTACTGATTTTATTGATATATAATATACATATGGGAGTAAATTTATTATAAAAGTGTGTGTGTGTGTTAGTTGGTTGGTTGTTGATTTTAAATACCTGCTTGCATTAAGTAAATATTTACATGAAATATGAAAATGCGTAACGCCTGTTGTCAACACATGATGATGATAATGACGACTACGACAACGTTGGTTCCTATGGCATTGGCAATGATGAGGATCAACAACAGCAGCAAACAACCCCATTTATAATAACAACAGGAGCAAGTACTTATATATGTACTTCTTTAACAATATACACTCTCCTACATACATATTTGCATGCAACATGGAGGACAATATTGTTGTTGATAAAAGTACCCTACACACACAGTTTGACAGGAGTATTGTTGGAAAGTTCATTTAAAACACTTGAAAGATTAAAGACAAACTTAACAGTGTATCCTAACTATAATATCAAATCAATATTACATTGACTATTGAAGATCCTTGTCTATAAGGATCTTGGACTTTACCATTAAATTTGTAATTATTCTATACTAATACTGAGCTATTTCATAAGAGTCCAAGTTGTAATGAGACTCACAAACGATATCTACCATCTGAATATTTCTTTATTCTTATTTGTATGTTGCATTACAATTTCGTTGTATGAACATCATGCCACAACATATATAGATATTAAAAGTAATGTATATGCAAGTAAATGTTTGTACATATTTTATTTGTAAATAATACATACATCATCACCAAATACAACAATAACAACAATACTTAAGCATACAAAATTTAAATTTACATACTGTTGCACACTTTCATATGCCACACTCCATAAATGTAGCAATCTATGTATGTACTATATGCCGCAGACCATTTCTGCATATTTATTTCGCTATTAATTAAATTACATCGTGCAAACTGCAGGCTCAAGGATGCCAAAGGATATATAATTGTATATTTACATGATTGGATAGACAAACGTATGTATGTGTATTTAAGTATAACAGAAACAGATAGATGTTATAACATCATCATTGCCATCTTCAACGTCAACTCTGTGCAATGTTTAACATATGACAATAAAGTAATATTATTAACTACATCTCTTGCATCAATATGTATGTATGAATCTATTCATGTTCTTTACATGGCATGTAAATATTTACACATACGTACATACATGTACTTAAATACATCGACTTGCATGTATATTTTGGAATGTATATTGAGTTTGGATTTGCATTCTCTACTAAAATTTAGTTGTTAATTCCATTAAATGCTTTTGCGCCAAACTTAGGGGAGACAATTTTCAATTTAGGATTTTCTTAATGGTATTTGACAAGCGTTAAGAAAACAAGTGTTGTCAATAGATTAAGCTAGCAATTTTCGATGATTTCTATAAAAATGCATATTTTCGGTATTTTTCTAAACAAAGAGGCATTTCGACTTTTTTAATAAACATTTTGTTAAATATTTCTATAAAAAGAGAAACATTTTAAATTTTCTTTAAATAGATAAATTTCTCAAAATTTTCCATATAAAGAGGATTTTTTTGAACATTTTCTATAAAAGATAATTTCCTGAAAAAGAATTTTCTATAAAATTTTTTTTCTCGAAAATAAATTCTTATAAATTAAGGAATTTCGAAAAAGTTCTGTAAAAAAAGAGAATTTTCTGTAAAATGCCTATCTTCTCTAAAATTTTCTGTATAACAGTGACAACATTTTTAAGAAGAAAAAGTTTAAAAAAGAGAATTTCCTAGATTTTCTAAAAAAAATAAATAACTTTTTCTCTAAAAGATAATCTAATAATTTCATAAAAAAACGAAAATTTTCTTAAAAATAAAAAAATTTATCGCAAATTTTCTTTAAAAAGAGATTTTTTTCGAAACATTTCTATAAAAAGAGAATTTTGTCGAAAATTTTCTATAAATTAAGGAATTTCGAAATTTCTATAAAAAAGAGAATTTTCTGTAAAATGTCTCTTTTCTCTAAATTGTCTGCAAAAAAGGAAAAAATTAAGTAGAAAAAGTTTAAGAAATAGAATTTCCTCTAAGATTAAAAACAAAAGAATTTTTCTCTAAGAGATAATCTAAAAAAAGGGAGGTTCTAGAAAAATTTCTATAAAAAGAGAAGTTTCTAGAAAATTTTCTATAAAAAGAGAATTTTGTAGAAAATTTTCTATAAAAAGAGAATTTTGTAGAAAATTTTCTATAAAAAGAGAATTTTGTAGAAAATTTTCTATAAAAAGAGAATTTTGTAGAAAATTTTCTATAAAAAGAGAATTTTGTTGAAATTTTTCTATAAAAAGAGAATTTTGTAGACAATTTTGTATAAAAAGAGAATTTTGTAGCAAATTTTCTATAAATAGGGAATTTTCTAGAAAATTTTTTATAAAAAGAGAATTTTCTCGAAAATTTTCTATATATAAAGAGAGTTTTCTCGAAAATTTTCTATAAAAAGAGAGTTTTCTCGAAAATTTTCTATAAAAAGAAAATTTTGTCGATAATTTTCTTTAAAAAGAGAAATTTATCGAAAATTTTCTATAAAAAGAAAAAAAATTGTCGATAATTTTCTATAAACAGAGAAATTTATCGAAAATTTTCTATAAACAGAGAAATTTATCGAAAATTATCTATAAAAAGTGAAATCTATAAAAAATTTTCTATAAAAAGTGAAATTTATAGAAAATTTTCTATAAAAAGAGAAATTTATCGAAAATTTTCTATAAAATGAGAAATTTATCGAAAATTTTCTAGAAAAAGAAAATATTCTAGAATAGTAGAATTGTCTCGAAAATTTTCTAAGAAAAGAGGATTTTTCGAAAATTTTCTATAATATGAATATTGTGTCTGAAATTTTCTATAAAAAGAATATTTTGTCTGAAATTTTCTATAAAAAGAGAATTTTGTCGAAATTTTTAATTTTCTATAAAAAAAATAATTGTCAACACTGTTTTGATATGGATAGAGTTGACTGTAAATGTATGTTTATTTAAGCAGGTTCTATGCAAAATTCTATTGCTAAAGGATTAAATGTGTTTGTATGTGATCACATGTATGTGTGAGTAAAACTCTCATGACTTTAGTTGAAGTCATCATCAAAATTTGGGGAAAGGACTTAAAATTAAATCACTTACTCATACCATAAGTATGTATGTGTGTATGTTAATCAGTATATACTTGCAAATATGTTTGTAAAGGATTGTGTTTACTTATTGATTGGTACGTTAAAACAAATGACGTTATTACAAAATTCCTGTGGTCACATCAATATCAATTTGCATAGAAATTTTGTAAAATACATCTAAAGGATGACTAACGTGAGTAAATTTAAAAATACTTTGCTATCTGCATTAGATATTAATTTTTGTATTAAGTAATTTGTTTAAACTTTTCAATTCTATCACCTATAGTTTGTTAAACTTATACAGAATTACTGTCGTATGAATTTAATTTAAATCTAATGTTTTTCATTCTATTCGTATCAACAAAATTGTTGAGGTTTTCAAATCAATTTGAAATTTCAATTACAACAATATTTTCTTTTTGTAAATTTAATTAAAAATTTGAACAATTTTTTTTTACATTATTGTCTGTTTTGATTTCTCTAACCAAAAATAGTATGTAAACATTTTGCTTTAAATTTATCATTTCTCTCTTCAATCTGTGTAAATTAAAACCTTTAAGGAAATATCCATGTGTTTTTATAGAAAGTAATAAATTTTTATGTCACTTTTGTGATCATCACTTCGATCATGTGATGTTTTTGTTGATTTTAAAATACACTTCCCTTTTGTGATTGTTGGTAAATGTGTGCTTTTCCTGCCGTTTTTCCAAAGATTTAGAAATAATAAGCTTTTAAGTTGATATTACCATGTAAACAACAACCAAGACAAATATGCATGTAGCAACATAGTAGCAACACTTGTGCTACTGATCGTTGCACACAGTCAACGCCACCCGTTAAGGAAACGATAACAAACCACAGATGTTAAGTGTTTTCAAAGTGCTTTTACTACACTCACTCTTTGACTATTAGTAGTTCCAATAAAGAAGGGAGATGTTTTCTGTATTTGTTTATTAAACATTAAGAACTTTAAAAATAATCAATGAAATGCAATACAAAGCAACATTAGAGCGAATGATCAACATCTATTCGCTTTAGAAGAATATTTCTTCAATTTTACTTTCTCTGCAGAAACAAAAGGGGGGGGGTGTTGTGTGGGTGACTCTGTGACTGAGTGATTGGTTTGTAAAAATATGCCGACATGATATTCATTACCTCTTTTTTTTTTTTGCTTTTTGTGATAAATTATTTTGTTCAATCAATTGCTAGATTTCAAAATATTTTTCTTTCTTTCTTGTGGTTTTTGGTGTGTAAGTATGATCGTCTATTAATCTGTGTGTTGCAACTTCCCTTGATTGCTTTAGAATATTAATAGTATTATAGTTTTGGGGCAATTAAAAATTCAATATTTATTTTAATTTTTCATTGTTGTTCTTGAATTTGTAAACATTTGTGATTTGTCATTTCCGTTGAGGTCCAATTGAACAATTAGAAATAATACCGAAAGTGGGTTAATTGTTTTAGCACGTTTTTGTTTAGGGAAGTTCTTAAAAATAATCTCAATTCTAAAAAAATTATAATTTAAATGTGTCTCTAAACAATAGAAAATTATTATTAGAATAATAATATCGGTCCATCGATTTATTTATCCCGTACTAATTTACTTTGTTTTCAAACACATATAGTTCATGAGCTGGTAAATGTCTAAACATGAAGTATTGTAATGTCTTCCTGCAACTCCCCAGCAAAAATAAAACGAAGTACTTCCAATTTCCTAATAACTTCCAAAAAAAGAACATAAAAATGTCTTCTAAGAATGATTTCATATGTTGTGGAAATTTGGAATCAAATAAAAAGAACATACCTGCTATGACAAGTCTTTGGTAATATCTTATCTTCAGGACTTTTTCAGTACTTCCATGGAGTAAATTCTACTTCCTTAGAAGTTCTTTTCTTGCTGGGTTGCTTGTAATTCATTATATCTATAATACGACACCGCAAAAAAATTAATCGATTAGGTCAGTTACTTAAACATTACATCAGAATTCAATAAAATTTCCTAGACTTCTCTGGAGGACACAGAGATGTCGAAGTGCTTTACGTGATGGTACTTTTTCAACTACAGGGTGAGCTGATTAGACAACTCACAACAGCCCCATTGTGTTTCTTACATGCAATTTTTATACATGGTACTCTCGGTCCAACCTTGCTGAACTACTCGAGCTATGTCTATGTCTATATCTCTGTGAAAAGCTGCCCCGTGGCTTAACTTCCGAGTAGCAAAAACATAAAATCCGTTTTCCACGCAGATAGGAACTGTCGATGTTTTTGGCCTCCTAGAAAAATATTAAGTAGACTGACACACGAATCCATGAAATATGTGAAGGACTTCGTTCTTACACACTGTGGTGAACAGAGTTTTCCCTGAACATACTTAGACAAGGAAGAAATCTCAATGGTATAATATACCTTTTATCCATTACCATTCAACCCAATACAATTCTCATTCATCCGACACACTCACTCTAGGTATTTGGGGGTTAAAATCTTTACACCACTACATTCATTCATCTCGTATCATATACACTTAACACAAACTCCTTTCCAACGATTAGTCACTACACTGTGGGGTATCTGTTCTTTCGGAAAAAGCATTATACATTATAGATTTCATCAGTCCTTTAACCGGCATTCTCTTTCAAAGAATTTGGTTTTACCTGACCAGCCAGGACAAAGTGCTGAGTGCAACTGACCACCCGTAGTACGAGATTGTGTGGTTCTATGGTTCGACCCCATGTCAAATCATTCTAAGCAAATGCCGAGGATACACTTGTTCATTCCCGCAGACACCTTCTGCCCAGGATTGCAATTACACCATGATGGGGTCTTTCATTAAGGTAACATGCCCCTGGGGGAGGTGAGACCCCATGTCAAATCATTCCAACGAAAGGTCGAGCATACACTTGTTCATCCCGGCAGACTGGAGTCATTGTTTGCATTTGGCATTTTTCGACACTATAAAGTGTATAAGTATATTCTGGGTCCTTATAGATATACAAGTCGATTTATCAATGTTCTTCTGTCCGTCTATCCGTCTGTTCGTGTGTATACTCAAATCAGTTTTCAATAGATCAGACATGCTTTCGGAAAGAATTCTGTTTAAAATTGAAAAATGAGCAAAAATCGGAGACATTCTCTGAAAGATTCACGGCATGTTGTTATTGTCTAGAAACATGAAATTGAAATTGAATTGAAAGGACATTTTTTGGTACTTTTTCATTCTTCAAAAGGTACTTTTTAAATTTTCTATGCATGAAGATAAGCATAGTACTAAGTAAATGAGAACCGATTAAAGGGAATTTTTTGGTACTTTTACGTACTTCAAAAGGGAGTTTTTGAGTTTTCTGTAATATTTTTTACTTTTTTTTCAAAAAAATAAAAAAAATCATGTTTATTATTTGTGAATATGTATAAATATTTGGTCTTTTTAGGAAAAACGGTTTCATGGGAAAAAAATATTATATTTATAAAATTCAATGGTTTATACTTTAAGCAACTCAAAAAAAAAAACTCACGTATTGTAATCAATATTTATCTAATCATTTTGTTTAACATTCTCTATATTTGATTTTACAAATTTCTACATTTTCATTTAACAACAAGTGTCTCTCTCATCTAAAATTTTGAACAAAAAAAAAAAAGAACCCCCAATTGAAATTGTCAATTTTTCTAAAACCCTTTTTTTCCTTTAAAATTCAAATTTACATAATCAGGCATTGAAACTTCCTCTGCCACTCAAACTTGTCACATTAACAAAAAAATATTACCATCATCATCGCCATTGTCATAAATATGATTATGCTCTTCATGTTAATGTTATTCGCTCTTATTTTTTTTAAATAAGACACTTTCAAGTGCTGTCATATGAAAATTGAAATTTTGTTTTAAAAAACTGTTTAACGGTTTATAAAATATTTAAATAACAAAGTAGATTTTTTTCTCTATACAAGACATAGGATTAGACAAGCTAAAGATATATATAAAATAAATATAATCTCATAAAAAAAATATTTAAAATTAAATAGATCCCAAGAGTATGTAAAAGAGCAGTAGTAAATGAACAAGGAAAAAAACACATACATACATACATAAGAAAGCAACTCAATTGAATATGTCTCATATGACATAAAGGATAATTTGATGAGGCTTGTTACATTGTACACAACACATATACATATTCTATATAATGTTATTTGAAGGAACAAAAGGACCTTTTTTTGGTTTATATGTATGTGATGTATTTGCTTGTGTAACCCCCTTTTTTCTAATAACATCAGTTGTCATTTTTTTAAGAAATTTTTTGGAGGTTGTTGCTATTTTGCGGTTAAACACTACTTTGCGGTGTCGTTTTCCTTTCAAAAATATTATATGAAATTGAAATGTTTTCTATCAAGGAAAATATTTTCATCTCTATGTCTAGTTTTTCTGCATTTCTTTGTGGTTGTTTAGTTTCTTTTTTTGCCACAAACATTTTTATTTTATTTTAGTCTTTGTGTGGTTGCGTAAAAAATTGGATTATAAAACTCAATGTGAAAACAGTTTGTGGCATGTTTCGATGTTGTTTTGTCATAAAGGATCTCTGCTTGCGCTTCTACTTTAATGTGTCATGTGGATTGTTTTTTTTCAATTCAAGACATTTTTCGCCAACATTCTTCATATAACAAAAATTCAAAAAAATAACTTTGTATTTCTTTACAAACTTGACTTTTTGACAGATCTTAGTTAGATTGTTGTTAAGCGGTAAGCAATGTCATATATCTTTGATCATGATGATTGCTATTTTATACGCATTTTGACAGTAATTTTTGTTTGATATCATTCAAAGTTTTTTGAAATTGAATAGCTGCTTTAAATAATTCTGGGAATTTTTGATTTATTTGAAAGAGTTTTTAAAAAAAAAATAACTTTAAATTCTCAGAATAATAAAAAATTGCAATTGAATTTTGTTGTTGTTTTTATTTTGATTTCTAAGAATTATTTTTAATTTGCAAAATATGAATATAATTTCAACACTTTTCGGACCACCAAATCGAGACACATATTTTTTTTAATAAGGGAAAATAAAATTCCTGACTTTACCTTCGAATTTCCTCAACACATGCACCTTTTCAATACATTCATACATATTTCCTTAACAGCAATCACCTGTCTACACCTACTACATGTAACCCCCCGTCTATTCTTATTTTAAATCAAAAATTTCACGATCATTAATACATCTTTCAACTGTTCATAACTCAATAATCACGTACATTAACTATAAACATACATGCATTAATTTTGTACGTATGTACTTAAGTTTTTGCATTAAACGTTCATGTTAAAGAAATGTTTGTGAAAAAAAAAACCCAAAACAAAACGACCAAGAGTACAATAATGCCAATAATTTTAAACATACAATATTTATTTCTTGAATTAAAAAAAAAAAAAATTGAAAAAAAAAAACCGTATACATATATATTAAATACAAACATTCATATATTACCTATAACGATCATGTTTGCATTCAAAGTGCATTTTTCATGCAACACCTACGCCAACCTTTTTCAGCCGACAATTTTCATGAAGCGGGTCTGATGAGCCTGAAGAGTTGCAGATGATGTTGAGGCTGGAATGGTGTACAGCAAGATGGTATATTTTTTCATTCTTTTGCATTTTTTTTAGTATGTATGTAAGTATCTGTGTATTTCTTACGAATTTTTGTTTGATGTTAATGTTATTTGCTCTTTTCTTGAAGTCTTCAAATTTGTTAAAGCCATTTGCATTAAAGTGTTAAAAGGTTAATAAGTTAACAAACATTTTAAAATGCTACTGCAACTGTTTTTTTTTTGTATTATATTTTTACATTATTTTGGGAATATTTTTGGTTTTACCGCTTTGTTGGAAGGTTTTTTTGTATAAAATGTAAATATTTTATCAACTGAGATTCTTAAAATTCTATAGAAGTCAACGTTCTAAACAGAGAGATTTTGACAAAAAGGTAGATGGATGTATAGATAGATAGATAGATAGATAGATAGATAGATAGATAGATAGATAGATAGATAGATAGATACATAGATAGATAGATAGATAGATAGATAGATAGATAGATA
>NC_060951.1:41750889-41760703 GCF_022045245.1 Lucilia cuprina | reverse complement strand
GATAGATAAATAGATAGATAGATAGATAGATAGATAGATAGATAGATAGATAGATAGATAGATAGATAGATAGATAGATAGATAGATAGATAGATAGATAGATAGATCAAAACCTCAAGTTTATAAAACTTCATATTTTGATTATTTCCAAAATTTCACAATGTAATATAACACTAAAATTTATTTCATTAAAAAACGTATAAAAAAAAAACACCCAACTGTAACTTCATACTCGACAAAAACCAATTTACGCCTCTTTAACTCGTTAACTTGACCAACAAATAAGATGCGTTGTAAAACAACATCAATGCAGTCACTCATTTACAAAACAGACATTAACCCAACCAGGGAACGAAAACAATGCTAAACATTGAATATTAATACAAATGACATGATGCCAAAATGCACAACAAAAACTAATTAGCATTGTCTGGAAGACAAAAAGCGACGAATGGTTAAATGAATCTACTAAATGAATGAGCAAATG
Source organism: Lucilia cuprina (assembly GCF_022045245.1). NCBI lineage: Eukaryota > Metazoa > Arthropoda > Insecta > Diptera > Calliphoridae > Lucilia > Lucilia cuprina. The sequence goes on along the minus strand of NC_060951.1, from coordinate 41,760,216 downwards.
ACAACAACAGTAAACTGCAACAACTTCGACAGCCAGCATCAAATTGAAGAAAAGGGTTGTTGCCATGAATGTAGTATAAACAAATGAATAGATGGACGGATGGTTAGTTGGTTGGCTGGATGCATGGTTGACTCTTCAAAATACTCGACAATAATACAAAACACAAAACAAAAAATTATTTAATAAATGCCTCAATGAATGCCTATTTTAACAAAAAAATCTAAAAAACTTATTGTTTTTTGTTCTCATACCATATGAGTTCGCCTGCAAAAGGTGGGTATAAATTATTAAAGATGATGATCATGAAAATGATGGGAAGCAGCAGCAGCATCAGCACTCACAAGATCACAATTTCAACAGAGACGAGAGAGCGAGAAGAAAAAGTGTTAAAACTAAAACAAGCGCAAGATAAATTACACAACTAAATGAGCTTACAATGATGTGATGGGTAGACAAATAAAAAAATATTGTAAAACAAAAAAAAAACTGCGAAAAGTTATTTTGCCATTACTTTACAAAAGGTACACATTACGATTGCCTGCACACATTACAACTGATGCTGTATGTTCCAACCATTTGTTGGCAGTAAATATGCGTAAATGAATATACAAATAGTATTTGTGTTGAGGAGTGCAACAACTAGAATTTTGCTGCTGTTGCGTTATTTTTTTTTTGTCGTATGATTTTCAGCTTAGTTAACACTCGTACAAAAGGGCGTTTACTGTGGTGGGACACATAGCATATCTATGCAAAGTCCTCCCTTCTGCTCTTTCCGAAGGCTTCAAATAACATAGTTTAAAGAATGGCAGTACAGAGTTGTTGTTGTTGGGTAAGGGAAAATGTAGAGTTTTTTAAAAAAAATGATTATTAAGGAAGTTACAAGAGATCCAAAGGAATACACATAGGCTTGTTTGGCGATCCTTTACCTCCGATGTTACTTGAAGCTCTAACTCTTACTTTTCCGGAAGGCTTCAAATAACTTTGTTTAAAGCATGGTGGTACAGAGTTGTTGTACCACCTGAAGGTAGTCAATCTCAAAGTGACAGTTTAGAATACTATCTTATTAGTTACCGGACTTACCCATAGACACTTTTTGATTAGACCTTAGTTTAGTCTTCATGGTACTGACTATTTTCTGTAATAAAATGTTATCTATTTTTTAATATATAGTTCAAGCAAGTCTATAATCTGAACTGCAGTCTAGGCTATAGTCTCAACTATCATCAATTCTATATTCTAGTCTACAATTTGAATTGTATTCTGTAGTGTGTACTATGTTCCAGTTCATATTATAATCTTTAATCTGGACTATTATCCATAACAGCCTGTAATTTGAACTATAATTTAGTCTGTAGTCTCTACTATAGTCTAGTATATAGACTGCAGTCTAGTCTATATCATAGTCTATATTTTGGATTAAAGCCTAAAGGTCTATAGTGTGGACTATATTCAAATACTTAATATAGTCCTTAATTAGACAGTAGTATATGTATAAATTGAACTGTAATCCAGTCGGTAGTCTCGTTAAAAACCCATAGATCTTGATGGGATCATAAAGCCGTGTATAGATCATATTCTGAGTTATAATCTAATCTGCAATTCAGCGCAGTCTTTATTCTGGACATTAGTCTAGCCTATATTCTAGACCATATTATGGTCTTTTAGTCTGGAGTTTAGTATAGTTTGTAATCAGAACGATAATCTGTTCTGTTGTCTCGACTAATTATAGTCTGTAATATGGAATATAACTTAAAATTTAGTCAATCAACAAAGTCTGTCATAATGTCTGGACTAATATCTGGAGTTTGAAGTTTAAACTCGAGTATGTAATGTGAACTATATTAAAGTCAATATTATAGTCCATAATCTGGTCTATAGTTCAGACTTACTCTTGACCGCAGCATTTGGTCTGCTAATAGTCAGGTATTTACCCAAAACTAAAGTCCATTCTTGTCAATAATCGACCACTTAGTTTGGACTCTGGTTTAAACGAAAATCACTTTCCGGATATCTCATCTAATAAATTCTATATCTCAAAAAATTACCAATACAGTTATGCTCTGTGGACACGGGCAAAAAAACTTCACATTTTTTCTATCTCCACAAATCATATGAAACCAAGAAACCTATAGAAAGAACAATCGAAAAGAAAAAGTTCATCAGTTTAAAATAGTGATTAGCGCCTGTTTTTTGCAGCCACAGCGACAAGTAAATGAACAGCTAGCAAAAGCTTTTTGTTAAGAATATTTTGAACTTTTTTGTAGTTTTATGATTTTCAGACATTTTGTATGAATCTGAAAAAAACACTTGCAAATCATCATAAAGTTATAACTCACCAACATTTAGTTTGTCTAAATGAATGAATGACTTCTTGACTGGCTGACTGACTTATTTACGTTCCTCATTCAATTCTTGGGATATACAGAAAGTTTAGCAGCACACTCTAGTTTAATTTGTTAGTGTGAGTATTGTATTCTCCTTCTGCTGTGGATATAGATTTCAAGTTGCAAAAAAAAAACACTGGTTGACTGACTGCGCCTGATGGTTTTAATATATTAACGAAAACAAAGAACGTGATGATGTTTTAAGAAGAATGAAGAATATAAAATGAATTTTACTAATCAAATATGAAATTGTCGACTAACTAGCAGTTAACGAAGCTGTTAATTATATGTAATCGCTCAAATGCTAAATAGTTTGTTAAAGTAAAATGTGCACTTTTTTGTTTTTTTTTTTTGGTATGATAGTAATGATATTAGATTTTGAATCTAAATTATTAGATAGCTAAAAAAGTTTTTATATTATTTTTCATATTCAACTCTGCACAATACTGATTAGTTTTCAGTCAAAAGTGTTCTCGATGTAAAAGATTTTTTTGTTTTCTGAAAAATGTTAAAAATATTCTGGATTTAATTTATATCTTTAATACACTACAAACACTTTAAATTTTATAATTTATAAACATGTTCATCTGTCACAATTATAAGTATCTAACTACCAAAAAACATCCTTAGATTCGTAAGACCAACGAATAATCCTCTCAGGATCCTAAGTAGTATGTACAAGCTTAAATAAAAATATAACTTAAATAAACTTTCCTATGGCTATAGTTTTTTATACATTTTTTTGGTCTTCTAAACTTCTAAAAAATCCAACTAAACATAATTCATTCATTCATGCAAATGTACTTCACTTTTTTTTTGGAAGGATTCTTTGTGCAACATAAGGGATACAAAACAAACCAACAATAATAATAACTGAAAAACGTCCATACGTCGTAACATCATCATACATACTGTTTGCTGCACCTCTCACAACAACAAACAGTTAATCATGAAAAGTGGCAGTAAACATGAGGCAAGGTGTACAAGAACACAACAACCAACAAACAAACGTATAGCAATCATCATCATGTTGCTCGTTCCAAGCATTCATATATGTTTGAGAAAAAATCTACATACATTTGAAACAAACTCTTCTTGGACTGGCAAATGGATGAATGTTTGAATGGATGTATGTATGTTTGTTGTTTGGAACACATAAGGTACTCACTCGTCGTAAAGTCGGTTACTTGTTTGTCAGGGAAAACACTTTATAAATCATGTTACAACAAGCAGCCGTCTTTAATATTGCCACAAAAACTACAGCAACAATAACATTAACATAAAGAAAATATGTATTGCCAAAGAGAGTTTACTTTGCTATGAAGAGTTTATGCTTTTTTTACTTTTTTGTAAAATTTAGTTTTTAAAAGCGGCAAATATGCAAAGTTTTGACTAGGAAAGCTACCACAATAATAGCAACTAACATATGGAAAAAGGGTACAACAACAGTTTGTAGAACATACAACCAACGTTCAACAACAATTTTAAGGCAAAAAACAGCACTTCTCCTACAATACCAACACAGCAGCAACAGAAAAGTAGTATAAGGTTCCTTTTTAAACAACATAAAGTTGTACAACAAGGTACATTTGATATAAAACAAAGCTTTATTCGTTTAAATTGGCTGAAAAAGTATATTGTATTTATCAATTACTTGGCTACAATTGGGTAATGCTCTCACTCAACAAATTAAGCTAAACCAGAACAAAATTTTAAGAACTAGATCTGAACTAGAACTGAACTAGAACTGAACTAGAACTGAACTAGAACTGAACTAGAACTGAACTAGAACTGAACTAGAACTGAACTAGAACTGAACTAGAACTGAACTAGAATAGAACTAGAACTGAACTAGAACTGAACTAGAACTGAACTAGAACTGAACTAGAACTGAACTGGAAGTGAACTAGAACTGAACTAGAACTGAACTAGAATGAACTAGAACTGAACTAGAACTAAACTAGAACTGAACTAGAACTGAACTACAACTGAACTAGAACTGAACTAGAATTGTACTAGAACTGAATTAGAACTGAACTAAAACTAATTCTAAAACTTCATACTCCAATCTTATTTGGAGAAAAGAATCTCATTCAGCTTCCAATGTAGGGTGCTTCAGAACTGGTCCATATAATGTTTTTATATATAGTTTTGTTTTGAGTTTAAACTATATAAAAATTCTACTTTTTTCTGTATAAAATTCAATGCAGCATCATAATTCACTAAATGCAATTGCAGGCTAAATAATTTTAACTACAACAATAATAATAACAACAGCAGCAATAACAGCCAACCATCATCATTGGCAGCAGCGATTGCATGCATACGATACAACCAAAGTATAAGTTTCGACGGTTAGTTAGTTGGTCGATCATTCGGTCGGTTTTGATGGTTGGCTTGATTTGGATGGTTGGCTGGTAAGTATCCATGGAATAAAATGAGATTAAAGGAAACAAAACAACAACAATAATAATAATAAAAACTAAAACACTGGCCTCTAGTTTAAAACCGCCACCGCATACAAAAGCCTAAAGAGGACTTCTCCACATGAAAATGGTCTGCAATTGAACTGCTGTTGTTGTTTATTTCTGTTTTTTTCCAAATCAAAGTAAAAAAGTTTTCTTTTATACTTTTTTCGTTTTTTATTTTGTTTGTGTGGCATGAACTAAAAAGGAATCATTTTCAAATGAGGCGTATGTAAATGAATTTGCTTTTAGCATAAAAATTCTACTCATAGTCATCGTAGTACTTGTTGTTTGTTTGATTATTTGTTTCGTATTTGATTTGACTGTTTTGTTAGGTTTAAAATACAAAAATACAACAAAAAGTTTCAACTGCTGCTGTTGTTTTTTAAGGTAAATAAAAAATCAATTTTGTAAGCTTGATTAAATTCTTTGAATGACTAAAGCTATTTAGCTAATTTGAAAAATTCAATTCCAACTCACTCCACTCACTAGCAACTGAAAATAACTCCTTTCTCTCTACTCCATTCCCCACAACTAAATCGACTTAATTTTAGAATATATTGCAAGCTTTTTTAAGTACTAAGGTAAATGTATTACAAAAACAACAAAATGAAATGGAATTAAAAAAAAGTTGGTTGAAAAATAAAGTTTCCACTTGAAATCACTAAACTGCACCTGTGGCTAAATGGGTTAAAAATTTGTTGGCTGCTTTAAGAGCTTCTGTGTGGGGCTTTATAAGAAGAGTTTTTCCTTGTGTATTTTTTTTCGTTTTTGGTTTTGCTTAACGGTTAGTTAGTTTATAAAGTGCTAAAGCTTAAATGTCAACCTATTTATTTACTTAAAAGCTAACATTTCTAAAACACTTTGTAAACCCCATTCCACTCTAACCATTCATTCTATCACTTCTGTTAATGATAAAATTGAAGATGGTTTTAACCCTTTTTACCTCGTAGCCATCTAATGCTCATACTCCCACAAACATTTCTCTTTTACTTCATTACTTGTGACCATTACATTTGAATTAACAATTTACAATATTGTTGTGCAAATAAATACAATTAACTTAAGTAAATACAGCATTTTTTTGGAATCTTTACATTCATTTAACCTTTTTCCTCTAACCCCACTTAAGCAGGCTATAGAAAACCCGTTAAGAGTAACCATATCCTTTAACCACAAATGTTGTATTAATGTTTTTTTCTTTTTTTGGTTGTTGTGTTTGTTTAGTAAATGACACAATATCATTTAATTCTAAGCCAACAATCAAATCAACCCTTTGCTCCTTCTTGGACGACCAGGAGCGTTTGTTTTGTATATTTTATACTACAACTTCAAACGTTTTTAACCCTTTTGTGTTGATGAATATTTTTATAGCAAATACGCATTTGTGCAAACCGAACATATGGAGGCTAATTCATTATAGTTCTTTAGAAAATTGATTAATTTGTTGTTTTCCCTCTTAGTTTTCAAAAATGTTCGGAAAATACTCTAACATACATATTTTAGTTTCAGTTCAGTTTTATTTCTGTTCTAGTTAAGTTCTAGTTCAATTCTAGTTCAGTTCTCGTTCAGTTCTAGTGCAGTTCTAGTTCAGTTCTAGTTCAGTTCTAGGTTAGTTCTAGTTCAGTTCTAGTTCAGTTCTAGTTCAGTTCTAGTTCAGTTCTAGTTCGGTTCTAGTTCAGTTCTAGTTCAGTTCTAGTTCAGTTCTAGTTCAGTTCTAGTTCAGTTCTAGTTCAGTTCTAGTTCAGTTCTAGTTCAGTTCTAGTTCAGTTCTAGTTCAGTTCTAGTTTAGTTCTAGTTTAGTTCTAGTTCAGTTCTAGTTCTTTTCTGATCAGTTAGTTCAGTTTTGATCGACATGATCGAAGTTTTTTATTAGTAATTTATCTTGTTATAGAAATATTTTATTGAAAAATATTCAAAATTTGTTTTTAAATAAAATATATTAAAATTATTTTTAAAAGATTTTTTTTTTTCAATATTAAAGATGTGAAGATTTTTAAATGAATTCTCTGTGCACTTCTTTCTGATCCAAGGTCCATAAAAGTTTTATCACGTACTTTTATTTTTTTTATTTTCTTCATCATCTTAAAACAAATATTGATCCTCGTAAACCTTAATTAGCACATTTCAAAACATATTTTTTTAAAAATTTTACCCAATTTACATTGTTTTGAAATAGACAATATTTATTTAACACACATTGATAATATTTTCTTTTAACGCTTCAAAATTTACCGACAAAGTGATATAAATTACATCAACTGAAATAAATACTTTGATGCTCACATGCACACAAACAAATATCAAGGACTAATTGTCACATTTAAAATAGAAAAGACATCAGAGAGTGATAATGTAAGTATGCAGGCAAGAGAGTGAATGATCGAATGGCGGACAGACAGTTAGTCATGTGTTTTCTATGTTGTAATTTTAATTTTTATAAGCAATTCGTGTACGAGAAAATGTGTTAATTACGCTTGTCAATGTTTTCATTGGAAATTGATCCTTTTTTTCGCCAGATAGATCGGTCTGTCGTTGCTGCTGCATTCTCTTAAATAATTTCGTAGTTTGGTGTGAGTTTCTACAACTCTAAATGTCGGTTTAGATAAGATGAGCGAGTAGCTATATGGATGATGTTGTTGTTGTTGTTGCATGTAGGAGAAGACGAATAATTCTAGTTAAAAACCAAATTCAGTAGCATGTTTGCACAACATGTCGCCCAATGTGGCCTTTTAAAGATTTATTTTATTTCATGTGTTTTCTGTTGTTTTTATTGGTTGGATGGATGAGTAGATTAGTATGTGTCTATCTAAATATTTTCTTTTTTTTTTAAATCGGACAGACAAAAGGTCATTGAATAATATATTAAAGGGTTAAAAGCGGTTTATATTTTTTATTTTAGAAATTAGTTTCGTTGTCAATATTTGTTAGAGACATAAAAAAGCGGCTTCTTTTTTCTATGTTGATAGAAAAAAGAAAACTTTTATGACACTTCTAATGATGTCCCTAGCATGTTGTAATCATGTAAAAGTAGTAAATGTTTCATTTTAACTGTGTAGCAATTTAAACGTGAGTTTTAGCCAGCGTTTAATTAGTTTCAATGCTACCGATTTCAGCTTAGATCTTAAACAACAAGCTTCCACTTTGGTCATTTAGTGTCATAAATACCCAGTAATGGTAATTATTCATTTTCTAATGTTTGCTCTTTGATGTAGCACGTTACTGCTTTTTTTGTTTTATTTCTTTTATTTTTTTTGTAGTTTTTCCTTGAATTATAATCGAGAGATGATTTTTCTTTGATCCATTTTAGCGCACTTGGGGATCATAAAATGTCGGCTTTGTTGTTTGAACACTTGTTAGTAATCTTAGAGTTTTTGTTGTCTCCAACATCCACTACTTAATTTGTTAATTGTGTTGTAATGGCTGCTCTTAACATGAGTTTTCCCGGAACTTAGTTTCGTTTCTATACAGCTAAATTGATTTAGATTATAACTTTTCTTAAGTATTTATTTAGCCTTATATTTTAAAGAATAAATCTTTTTAATGGCTAATTCTAGGATTTTTATAATAACTGTGCTCAGGTTTAGTATTAGTATTAACTTATAAGAATGAAGAATGTGTTATAAAATAGCTTGGGGCATTTTAAAATATATTTAATATTTTTCACAATTTCCGCAAATGATAAAGGAAATTTCATTATTAACAAATATTTTTCTAAAATTTAATTTTACTATATTTATGACAACATATTCGTCATTAATTGCAAATGTCAAAAATACTCCATATCACATATGTTTGTATATATATGTTGAATTATTGACCCATATTTCAAAAGGAATTTCTAGAATTTATTCTTTAATTTTTTTTTTATAAAGCCATGAAATGAAGAAAAGAAACATGAAAAACTAAAGTAATTTTCTTCAAATTGTCAATCAACTATTCAAACTCAAGACTGTGAAATATCAAAAAATATATACAAATGCTACAATTACAAAAATAATATAATAATTAGTTCACCATATACATACTCACGCTAGAACTCTCTCTCTCTCTCTCTAAGTAAACAACGCATACAAACATGAGGAAAACTTATTTAGTTGATCAATTGAATGAACAATGTAGGAACGTTCGATCGATTGATAGATTGAACAATCAAGTCAAGTGTTGAGATTTAGCGCATTGAAAAAAATTTCTTTGAAATTAATGAATATTGGAATACAAATACTAATGTTTGTACATATGTGTTTATTTTGTGTCAAGTAACTATCAAAACTCCAATATTTATCCTCCCTGTACAAACTTTATAAACTTGCAAAATCCACATCAGGACAAGAACTATGCCAGAACAGACCTAAAACTGAAATAGAACTGAACTGAAATAGAACTGAACTGGAACTGAACTGGAACTGAACTAGAACTGAACTAGAACTGAACTAGAACTGAACTAGAACTGAACTAGAACTGAACTAGAACTGAAC
>NC_060951.1:41749069-41750789 GCF_022045245.1 Lucilia cuprina | reverse complement strand
TTCTAGTTCAGTTCTAGTTCAGTTCTAGTTCAGTTCTAGTTCAGTTCTAGTTCAGTTCTAGTTCAGTTCTAGTTCAGTTCTAGTTCTAGTTCAGTTCTATTTCAGTTCCAGTTCAGTTCTAATTTAGTTCTAATTCAGTTCTAGTTTAGTTCTAATTTAGTTCTCGTTCAGTCTATTTCAATTCTAGTTCAGTTCTAGCTTAGTTTAAATTAGCTTCAATCTATGTACCATCAACGAGTGCTTAAATCATATTGTCGATATTAAAATACGAAACTATAATTTTTTGATCCTTACGAATTTATTGTGTGATCGAACCGTAACAAATAAAAAATATCTTTAAAAAAATATCACACCAACAAAACAAAATGAATTAGTTTAGTATCTAAAAATATAAAACATTTTGAAATAAAATAAAAACGAAATTTAGATAAATAATAAAGAGGTAAATTTGTATTATTGAAATTTAGAATAAGAAAAAAAAATTTGAATACACGAGTACACATGTCTCTGTCTCTTTATAATTGAAAACTTGTGGTTGAATGTGTATGTAAGTGATTGTTCTGTTTAGTTGTTTTAATTTTTTCTATACGATTTTTTCAATATTTGTGATTCAAATGTTCAATTCGTATTATTTTTCTTTTCGATCTTTCTTTTTCGTTTTATATTTTTTTGTGGCCATGTGTTTTATATTTGAAAATTGGAATATATTTCACTTGACATTTGAATGTGATAGAATCAATAGCACCCAGCAGAAAAAAAAATCCTGTGTGATAGATTTTTAATGTTTTTTTATTGTTTATAGTTGAGTTGTTGTAGAATCAAAAGCACAAGTAGCTGTGTGTGTGCAGAGCCTGTTGCCACATGACTAATATTCAAATGTGTAGCAAGCGTATTCTTTTTTTCCAAATGTATCTCAACATATCTTACTGTGCTTGTTCTTATTATTTTCAAAATTATTATTTTATCTTATTGGGAAATATGACGGAAAATGAAGGGTAAAAGTGGCTGTGGCAGTATTTACGATTAAAATAATAAAAATCCAATAATTCATGTTTATTTTTACACACATAGCAAAAAAAACTACGGAAAAACATGAAATAAAGAAAAAATATTCATAAATTTATTAATAAAATAAATATTTACATTCTTTCATAATGTTGATAAATAAATTGTAATAGAAATAAACAAATTATTTGTGCTCGGTGTGGTTGGTGGTTGTGTTTGATGCATAACATTTGGTCACCTCTTCCTAACTTTTTGGGAATTTAGAGGGGCTTATGACAGGACAAGTTATTAAAGAAAATTTCTTACGCGTATTGTTATTTTTTCTTTGGCAATTGAAACGAAAATATTTTTCATTTCAAATTAATCATATAAATAGTTTTGGACAAATCTAATGTGTATTTATATCAAAATTTAAATTTACAGACATTTTAAAGCATTTAAAATATTAAAAAATTTTTCGCAAATTTTTCTTGTAATTTATGTAAAAATTTTCGTTCTAGTTTTGTTCTAGCTCAGTTTAAATTTAGTTCAGTTCTAGTTAAGTTTTAGTTCAATTCTAGTTCAGTTCTAGTTCAGTTCTAGTTCAGTTCTAGTGCAGTTCTAGTTTAGTTCTAGTTCAGTTCTAGTTCAGTTCTAGTTCAGTTTTAATTCAGTTCTAGTTCAGTTCTAGTTCAGTTCTAGTTCAGTTCTAGTTCAGTTCTAGTTCAGTTCTAGT
>NC_060951.1:41688556-41748969 GCF_022045245.1 Lucilia cuprina | reverse complement strand
GAACTAGAACTGAACTAGAACTGAACTAGAACTGAACTAGAACTGAACTAGAACTGAACTATAACTGAACTAGAACTGAACTAGAACTGAACCAGAACTGAACTAGAACTGAACTAGAACTGATCTAGAACTGAACTAGAACTCAATCAGAACTGGACTAGAACTCAACTAGAACTAAACTAGAACTGAACTAAAACTGAACTAGAACTTATCTAAAACTGATCTAGAACTAAACTAGAACTGAACTAAAACTGAATTAGAACTGATCTAGAACTGATCTAGAACTGAACTAGAACTCAATCAGAACTGGACTAGAACTCAACTAGAACTGAACTAGAACTCAACTAGAACTAAACTAGAACTGAACTAAAACTGAACTAGAACTTATCTAGAACTGATCTAGAACTGAACTAGAACTGAACTAGAACTAAACTAGAACTGAACTAGAACTGAACTAGAACTGAACTAAAACTGAACTAGAACTGAACTAGAACTGAACTAGAACTGAACTAGAACTGAACTAGAACTGAACTAGAACTGAACTAGAACTGAACTAGAACTGAACTAGAACTGAACTAGAACTGAACTAGAACTGAACTAGAACTGAACGAGTACTGAACTAGAACTGAACTATAACTGAACTAGAACTGAAATATAACTGAACTAGAACTAACCTAGAACTAAACTAGAACTGAACTAGAACTGAACCAGAACTGATCTAGAACTCAACTAGAACTGAACTAGAACTGAACTGGAACTAAACTAGAACTGAACTATACTGAATTAGAATGTTGTAAGAATTGAACTGGAACTAAAATAAAACAAAGTAGTCTTTCTTTTGACCACATATTCTGAAAACTTCGATTAAACTTAAAATTCCACCATTAATTTATTTGAATTTCTATCAACATTATAATACCAATCCGGTCCCAAGTATTTTATCTTTAAGTTACACAACTTTGCTGCAATTCCACAAATAAAGAGAAAGAAAAAACGCAGTTTAATTTTAATTTTTTCCATTGAAAAAACTTTCAATTTTTTATTATTTTTTTGTTTTGTTTCAGTTTATATAAAATTCGCTAAAATTATTTTGTTTTTTTTTTAATTCATTACATTCATCTCATGTAACAATAAAGCATTAATTTATGGAAAATTTTTTCCATAATACTAATTAATTCTAAATAATTTTTTTTGCAGCAATTAAATAATATTTCACATTTAAAATTTTTTTCTGTTTGATTTTTATTGAATTTAACTACATGATAAAGTTTTTCAATTGATACAAGATATGTTACACATTTAGATACAAATATATTTTGTTACAGTTTTTTTGTTTAATTCGTATTTAATATAGAATTAAATGACTAAAAAAAATAATGATAATAAAAATAATTTACATTTATAATAATAATAATGAAAAATAGTAATAATATCAGTTGATAAGTATTAAAATAAACGTATACTTTTTGTTTTTAAGGAGAGAGAAATATAACATATTTTGATTTAAATAAAATTAAGTTTTTATATATAAAATATTTAAAAAATGACTAAAAAAGGGGAAGAAAAGGAAAGGGAAATGAAATGAAATTTTTACAAAGTATTGCACTAGGGCTAGAGTTAAAACGACAGTTAATTTTGTATAAAAAATAGTTTAAAAAAATAAAGTTTATAAAATTAAATTAAATATTGCTGAATACTTTTGTAGGTAAAATGATGATTTCTTTGTGAGGAAATATTTACAAAATTTTTTTTGAGTTTTTCTTAAAACGTAGTTTTATATACATTTACATATATATTTTATATTATTTAATATTTAATAATTAAAATAATGAGAATTTTACAACAAGTTAACATTTTGAGGTAACAACCTAAAGCGAGTTTTTGTGAGGAGTTTTTTCAAGGATTTAAGTTTTTAACCCTTATTTGTTCACTTACACCGAAATGGCATTCGTAGACATTTCATTGTATTGCTGCTGTTGTTGTTGCTGTTGTGTTTTAAGAGTTGAGCTGCTGTTCATAAGCATAGAACGATAGACTTCTGACAGAAGATTCCACATGGGAGGAGGTGAATTGGCGGCATTTTCTATGCCTTCAGGATTTTGACTTTGAGCAGCAGCTGCTGCTGCGGCTGCTGCAAACATTTGTGATTGCAATAATCTCAGATGTTGCTCTTCGGGGGAGAGGGGTGATGAATGGGCAGAGGGTACAGTTTGCACTTTTTTACTGGCTTGCGAGGCAGAGAGATCTAAACAGTTGCTGTCTTCTTCCTCATTTTCCATTTTGATAGTTACAGGCGATGAGTTATCACAAGACATTTCAGACTCACTGCATGATCTTTTTCTCTTGCCTAACAAACTGTCCATGGAAAAGCTATTGGAGGGTTTTGGTAAACTTGAGCTGTTGCTGCTGGGACTAGCCATAAGTCTTTCGGCGGCTGACATTGAATCCATTGAACGTTTGTGTAAACTGAAATCTAAAGGTTCATTCGAATCCTCCGAGTGCATGGCTGTAGGTAAAGGTTTGATTTCATCTTCTATAGATACCGATATCAATTCATCTTCTTCGTTGTCTTCCTCATCAACCTCACGACAGTATTCATCTACATCACTGTGACTACCCTGACTAGCATTTGAACCCTGAACATCGAGTACATAACCCTCATCATCATCATTATCGGAGGCATTGGAAGCACCACTGGAGTGTGACGAATGTTGGGCTCCCATTAGTCTTTCTTGGCTGGCTAGCATGTGTTGGAATTGAGGACTGGAGAAATCACCAAACATGGCGGCAGGATGAGGAGCAAAAGCATTACCCTGAGGAGGCATTAAACCAGGGAAAGCAGGCATAGCAGCAGCAGGAGGCAAGATACCAGCGGGAGCCATAGGAAAGAGAGGAAACTGTTGAGCGGTACGACCATCATGGGGTGAAATTTTACGGCGTATATGGGGAGAGTGTAATTTAGGATTGGGATTAGCACTGTGTCTGTTGCGTGAGCGACGTGAAGAGAAGACCATATTGCAGCCCTCCACAGTGCATTTATGCATTTCTCTCAAATGTACAGCAGAAAAGTGAATCTTCAAAGCGCCCTTGTCACAGAAAGTCTTAAAGCAAATGCTGCATTGTACACGTTTTTTACCAGTAGCAGGATTAATGAATTGTCCTCCCATATTAACGGGTGGTGAACCCCATCTCTTGGGCTTGCTAAGGCCAGAAGAATTGGCTGTGGGTGATGTAGCCGGTGAGGTGGTGGCCGATGAAGATGATAGCGCAGAGGCTGTAGGATGACCCAACAAGTAGGCTGGTGGCATAAAGGCAGTCATTAAATGTTCCATTGTGTTTGAGTGTGGGTGTGTGTTGTTTTAAAGTTTTTGGGGGTTTAAGTTTTGGTTGTTGTTGTAGTTGGAGTTGTTTGCTAAAAACAAAAAAAAAGAAAATAAATTATTAGTTAAATGTTTAAAACTTCTTAAAATAATTAATAAAATTATTGTTAAGTTTACAAAGGGTTTATTAAAGCAAACAAATCTTTAAGTATCTTTTTTGAACAATAATATTATAATCTGCAAACAAATTTTAGTTTTGAGTGGAAAAGTTTGTTTTAAACACAAAACTGTTTTAAAGATACAAAAATATCTTTCAGATATAAAAGTATCTTTTGGCTAAAAAAGTAACTATTAATTAAAAATTTCTTACTTTTTAGTAGCTACTACCAACAAAACATATATTTTTAATATTTTAAAACTTTTAACTGCTAAAAATTTACATTTTTTTTCTGCACTACCAGCTGTTGCTGTACTTAGTTCTTGATTTATTTAAAATTTACCCACAAACCATAGATCAAAAAAAAAATGAAAAACTTAATAGTTTTGTGATCATATAACAGTAGGATCCAGCTTAAATAGCCATAAAAATTTTTTCTTAATAACCTTCTTTACATGAAAACATCGATATTTATATATATCTAAGAAAAACAAACAATCAACTAACTAAACTCTGAAAATTACGAGTACAAAAACAGTAGAATATAAAAAACTATTTAGAGGCAGAAGCAAGCAGTAGTCAACTTTTAATAGTAGTTTGTGGCATTAAGTAGTTTTAAAACAAAACCTATTTAAGCTTAGATGTTTTTTTAGTTTTTTTTTCGAGATTTTAAGATACACATATACATTAAACTCTTTAAAACAACAAGAGACAAGCCTACCTTTATTTATTTGTTGTAGTTTGAAATTTACATGTATATAATTAAAATTTACATGACGACTTGCTGTGATACATCTCTACAAAAAAATAAAAATAAATAAATATTTAGCTTGAAATTTTTTCTTTTAGTTTCTTTAGTATCTTTAAGATTTTTTATGTGTGTGATGAGAAGAATTTTTTTTTAGATGAGTTTGAGTAGAGTGATCTGTGCTGATCGCTGTTGTAACAACAACAACAACAAAAATTCAATATAAATGTTAATGATCAACTACTGATTGTAAACGATAATAAATCATCAAAGTCAAGAGACATAAATGTTGCTTATTTTTTATCTTAAGTTTAATAAAACTACAAGACATAAGCAAGGTTTACGAAAAAAAAACTCTTTTTTTTTAAGAAGCTTAACAAGAGTAAAAGAAAAACTGTCATTAAAGGTGACAAAATGCCATGATGCTCAAAAATTTAAGGCTGTTTAGTAAAAATGACCAGTTTTTTTATAATGATAGATTTACATACATATTTTACGATCGATTAAAGAAATTTATGTTTAATTTTTTTGTATCAAAGTTATAATAAAATTTAATTACTCTTTATCAGCACATTGTAACAGCTTCTCATTTTGTTGTGAATTGAAAAAAAAATGTCATTAATTAAAAAAAAAAAAACTATAAAACAGGAAATCAACCGAACAAATGTGTGAACTTTCAAAAAAAACAAATCATAAATCGAACGTATAAATTCATGTCTGTACAATTTTTGATCAATTTAACCAAACACGATATATATTTTTTTAATAACTATAATTATTACAAAAAAAAACTAGTTTTTTTCCTCTCTAACTGCGGCTAGCAGTGACAAACAATCTACAACTAATGATATAATTATAGAGAAGAAGAAAAAACAGAACATCATAAAGATTTTATGTTTTACAATGGGGGAGAATAATTTCAACACTCGTTGGTCGTTGATTGAGATGGTTTTTAAGGCATCCTTTTCTTCTCAATGCTGTCATTAAATTTTTAGAGTTATATACATATATATTGTATAATGATAAAAAAGGGATATTTATCATAAAAAATCTTATAATAAAAAGACATACAAATATAGGGCTGTAAAAGGTATTTAAAAAGATGATGAATGTTTTGTCCTTGATGTAAAAGCCGCATCAACAATAATTAAACATTTTTAAAAAATAAAGTTAAAAAAGTGGTAAAGCAATAAAAAGATTAAAATAAAAGGAACATAAATGTAAAAAATTAACAAAATTTGTAAAAGTCACTGGAAATTAAAGGTTTTTGTTAAAAAAGGCAATTTTAATATAATTTAAAAAAATTGTGAATTTTCTTTTTTTTTTGTTCTACAGAAATTTTATTTTTTTTTAAATTTATCAAAATTATGTTATTATAACTTCTATATGTTTAAACTTATCAAATTTGAGAAAATTTTAAAATTTCCCAAAAATATCCCAAAAGGGAAATTTTCAAAATATTACGAAAATTGCGAAATTAAACAATAATTTATAAGAAAATCTATAATTTTTAACTTTTGCTGAAGAAATTGTTGGTTTCATTTAAAGAAAATGATTTTTTTTTCAAATATAAAAAATATTGAAATTTTTTTCCCAAAAGGGAAATTTTGAAAATTTTGCGAAAATTTATGAATTAAACTATAATTTATAAGAAAATCAATCTGCTAAAGAAATTTTTAATTTTATTTAAAGAAATTAATTTTTTTTAAATTAAAAAAAAAACATTTAAATTTTTTTGTGATTTTTTTTATTTTGTTTTAGGAAAATTTTTGTTTTAAAGCAAATTCGTAAAATTTATGTTTTTTTACTTTAATATTGTTTAAATTTTAAATTTTTAAAAAAATTTTAAAAATTTCCCTAAAATATCCCAAAAGGGAAATTTTCAAAATTTAACAAAATTCAAGAAATTAAGCTATTTTTAGCTACAAAAACCATGTGCAAAGCTTTTTACTCTAAAATGTTTCAGTTTATTTAATAAAATTATTAATTTGAAAAAAATAATAATTTTTTTTAAATTTCTTCAATTTTCTTTAAAAAATTTGTAGGTTTTTTTTTAAATTCTAAATTATTTTTAGTTTCACCATTTTAAAAGAAAACAAACATTTTTATAAAATAATTACTCTACAATTTCTATATTTATGTAAATTAGTTGGAAATTTTGTAAAAAAATTTCTCTCTAGTTTATATAAAAAAACATGATGTAATTCTTATAATTACAAACTAAACTTTTAATTTGTATAATTATAGTCATATGTCAACCTCAAACTAGTATTTATAAAAAAGCCTTTAAAACAAACATATGTTAAAATATGCAAACAATTTTCAATTGACTACTTAAAACTGTCAATCAAGATTACATTTTTAAAAGTTGAAAATAAAAATATTTCAAATAAAAATTCAAACAAAGGTTTAAAAAGTTTGGAATTAGAAATTCAAACTAAAAATTTTATATTTGAAAATTACCTTAAGCAAATTCTTTATTTAAGTTTCTAAAAAACAGCATTGAAACTAAACTATGATTCAAATTCAAATTATCATCATAAATCATTTTGTTTTATTAACATTTCTTCAACTAGGAAGACATTTATGCTCTTATTTAAATTAATTATTAACAGTTTAATAAATATATTTAATAATAATTTGCTATTTTTTAAATGTGAGAAACTAAAGCATTCGAAGTAGATGTTTTCAAATAATTTTGAAATATTAATTTCAAGCTTCATAATTAACAAGGTCAAAAATCACTGCATTTATAGAGTGAAAGAAAAAACCAAAAACAAAATGATAAAACATAAAGCAAATCCAAAAAAGGTTAAAAAAACAGTCAACAATTAAAATACTTAACTTGTCAATCATTTGTCAAATTAAAATTTTTAAAGAATAATAAAAAAAAAAAATAATAAATTTGAAATTTTTATTTTTTTCACATAAATGTCAACAAGCGGTAGAGTCCAAAAAAGAATCGCATGATATGTATGTTTTATTATTAAAAAACTATGATTTAGTTTTTTAAACAGGTTTTTTAACTTTTAAATTTTGTTAAAACTGAAGTGTTCATTTGAAAAACCAAAGAATTTTTTTTTAAATTTCACTATTTTCATGAAATTTTAAAAGTTTTTCTTTAAGGGAATTTTTTAATATTACTGGTTTTTTAAAATTCTTAACAAATTCTTATGGCTTTTTGTCGGAGAATTTCAAAAATGCAAAAATTAAAAATTTCCCAAAAGGGAAATTTTCAAATTTTTATGGTTTCTCAACTATTGAAGTATTTTTAACTTAATAACAATAAAATAAAAGAAAAATTCTTAATTTTTAAAGGAAATTTTTAAATTTAAAAATTTTTAACACAAAAATTTCAAAATATTCAAACAAAAATTCTTAATTTTGTAAGAAAAAATATATTCTTTTAAAAATTAAAATTTCCGTCGGTAGACAAATTTTTTTGAAATCCAAATACCGACGGCTTTATAAAATTTATAAGTTTTTTTTTCAATACTTACTTTGTTTTTAAGTTTATTTTTTTGGTTGTTAAAAATTATTCGCTTTTAAATCCTTGTAATAGTTTCAGTTTATAAAAAATTTATTTAAATTGTTGTTTTAATAAAATAGTTTTTTTGTTAAGCACTTTTAGTTTTTTTCTATAACAATTCCATTACAAATAATATTTTCATTTTTTTAAACACAAAATCCAGTTTTTATTTTTCTTAAAATGTTTTCGTTTGTTTTATTTATTTTTCATTCTCTTATAAAAGAAAAAATATTCCACTTTTTTTTCCTCAAACCAATATTTTTTATTTATTTTTAACTAAATGTTTGTGTGTGTTTATATGTCCACTTCTTGTGATGTCGTGGGTGACACTGACTGTTGAGTCTTGTACATAGATACACAAGAGCTCAATGAATTGTTTGGCTGATGGTGATGGTGACTGTGATGTTGTTGTTGTTAAAGCAGAAGAGCAAAAGTTAGTTCTTTTTGTTGTTGTTGGTGGTGGGTAGAAAATATTCTGAGTAAGTATATAATATAAACCCGGGAAAGAAAATTGTTCTTGTATGTTATTTGGCGACACTTTAAATATATACGAGAAAAACACATAAATGTTAGAAAGAGTATCTTATAGAACGTTTATATATATCCAACAAATAAAAGAGCACTTTTTTGTTAGTTTTTGTATTTGATAAATTTTTTTTGGTATGTTTTGTATCCGTACTCCGTATCTGTTTTTTGTTTTTTTTTTGTATTCAACACAAGATACGCACAAGACGACAAGTTCAACGCAACTGCCCACAAATGTCTCCAGCGAGTGACAAGCAACTTCGGCTCTAAGCGCAACATCTCAACAAAACACAAACAAAACTACATATAAACCTATAATAAAAAGAAAGAAAAACAACAACGACATAAAATATCATACACACCACCACCAATAACAACAATAAAAACATCATCTCTATTCTGTTGTATGATATATACTCATTGAACTTAGTGTACTTGTATGTATGTATCTGTGTGTAATTCATTTCATTTGAGTATGAATGTGTGTTGGAAATATTTGTCTCTTTTGCCTTTAGCACCATTATGTTTTCAAAAACACAGATACTAACACACACACACACACTGTCATACACTCATTCACCTTAGCATGCAGCTACCAAACAGTTCAACAACTCTTAGTTGAGGTTATTTTGTATTTTTTTTACTAAGGTGTGAGTGATATTGTTGTTGTTGTGTGATAAATGAGTTTGTGGCTATGTGTGTGTTTGTGTTTTATGCCTACCCTCTTTATTTTCTCAGTGCAGCAGTCCATTCGATTCAAAATTCGAGTGACATTACTCACGGGCATTATTATGTACAAAGGAGGTTGACGATGGTAATGTGTCTCTGTTTTGGGGTTACAACTAAATTTGTTTTCAACTTCTTTATGAGTAATAATATACTCTTGCTCTTAAACTATTTTACTAACAGTAGACATGATAAGGCAGTGTATTTTCAAGAGAATATCTCAAATTTTAAGAGCATAAAAATCATAAAATTTTACAGTATAATTGATAATACAGTACATTGAGTGATTTTTAAGTAAATGAAATAAAATTGGTCAGAGTTTTTAGAGCAAATTTTTTTGAGAGTGTTTATATTTATTGAGTAGATTTTTTTTATTTTACTACAAAATGAGTTTTGAACAAAGTAAGATTTCTGATATAGTTTTTTTTGTACAAATATGTGTACTAACAATACTAGTACATATACTTTAATTAATCTGCTTTATTTTCTCGCCTACTTAATTTTATTTAGAAAAAAGGTGGAAATTATTTTTTTAAGCGCCGGGCATATGATTTCTTTTAAAGTTCTTCCTTTAATTTCAAAAAAGAAAAAATGCTGGCATTAATTAAACAATTTAATAGACTATTTTAAACGCAAATTTAATATTTTCCTATTCTGTAAAACACACCTACATACATACATCTAAAAGAAATTTTATAAATTGTTTTAAAGTTTGTTATTAAATTCTTTATATTTCCTCATTAATATCATAATTATTAAAGACGTACATATTTTTATTTAGTTTATTATGAGAAGGACTTGCAATTTTCAGTAAATTTTTAGTGAGAAAGTCAACAACTTTTATCACTTATTATTGACAACGAATTGTTGTCAATAAGGAGCTTTTTTAAAACATTTGTTTATAACATTTACACGAATTGTTGCAATGTTGACATTGTTGCATTGTCAATATTAGATAGTGCAATATTAGATAGTGTAAGTCAATTTGATACCCTCTTTGTATAAATGGATAAATATTTGGTAGAACATTAAAATGTAAGATTCAGAAAAAATTTATACAGATCAGAAATGGGTAATTTTACATGGATCAGAATCAGAAATGCGTAATTTTACAAGGATGAAAAAAATTGCCCAAAATGATCGTGCCTATTATGAGTTGCCAACGTAGAAACCATTAGCGAATATAAATGGTATGTTGAAAGAGAGCAGGGACCGAAAAACTCCACAATATGGGGCCTAAAGCATAATATGTTATGATGACAATGCTAGGTCGACATGAGTATATATTTCGATCGATGCATAATGATCTTTCTGGAATATGCTTCACTTTAAATTATTATAAAAAATTTTCTTGATTTGTTAATGATCTCAAAATATGATCAGATCTTTTAGCGAGACACAAGCCAAAGATAAAAACTTTTCAAATAATTTTAATTAATGCCAGCGTTGTGTTCTAATTCCGAATATGGAAACAAATATAATTGTTTTGTAAATAGATTCGGTTTAATAACCGAGAAGCTTCTAAAACCGAATTTGGTATTTTGTAAATCAAATTTTTATTTCAACGTAAAATTGAGAAAAATAAACAGAAAGAGTTTAAAATGTTTATAGCATTTTTATTAAGTTACAATTGTATTAAATAAAAACCCAAATATAATTATTTAATTTATTATAAGAAAATTAAATTCGATTTTCTTTTGACTAGATTTGTGTTCGTTCATTTTTAAACGAAAAATTTACTCGGATTCGGTTTACAGAACAGACAGGAAAAAATCGTATCACCCGTTTATGTCCCTCATTTTCAAGTTTTAGTCCTTCTGAGTTTTGTGCTTCAAATAGAGACATTGTGATAATGGAAGTTAATATAATATAAAAATATTTAAGACATTCCTTCGGCATTTCTGACATATTAAAGGTTACAGCGATTTAAATTTTAAGGGTTTTGTAGAAAATATTTTTTTCTTATAATTATTAAAAAAAAAAGCAGACGAATCATAAATATATTTGGAGTTTTCGTAAAATCCAATAATTTTAACCCTTAAACTGTATACGTCAAACTTATGCTATGCAATATTAAGAAATTTTAAGAATTTAAATTTAGTTAAAAAAAATACATGAAACTTAGAAAAAATATGTTATGAAGACCTGTATTTATGATGCAGGGTGATAGAATAAAACAGTTCTCTGTATATTCCAATTGGTTTCAAAAGTTTTCACAAACCTTCCTTTCGTTGGCCTGTGTAATAAGTATTTGTAAATGAAATTTATATTTTTCAACCTTCACCTCTTTTCTATATTACCGATTTTAGAAAATCGATTTGCCACGAAAGTTATTTCACCATAATGATCCGAGAATGACAAATTAACTGATAAAGGAATTTAAATTGTGCTTATTTTGAAGATATCGTGAAAGTATGAGTGACCAGTTCTCTAAATGAAGTTAAAGAGTTAGATAGTCCATAATTTAGATATATAGTTATAAAATTAGTGCTATATATAGCATGTTAAATCAAGGTCAAACAGTTTGATGTTTTTTCAGTTCGGGAAACATAAAGAAAAATTAGTTAGTTACTTTGAAAGGAAGATGTATACATCAAATCCTAAGAAATGAAACTGTTGCTAGCTCCTTAACCAGTGCCTCAGTTGGGTATGGAACCCAACACCATGGAAGTTGTTAGAAAGTGAAATTGTAGTGATTATATAATAAAAACTATTTTGACTTAAATAATACCCACCAAAAAAAGAACTTCTAAAAAAGCGAAAGAGAAGCAGAATTTACTCCATGGATGTATAGAAAAATACCTGAAGAAGTGATTATTTTAACACAGGCTTGTCATAGGAGGGATGTTCTTTTTATTTGATTCCAAATTCACTACATCTGTAGTCATTATCAGGAAATAATTTTTATATTCTTTTTTTTTTGAAATTATTAGCAGGTGAAATTGTTACATTAAAGAACTAATTTGACTTAAATAATATTCAAAAATTTCAGTACAAACAATATACTTTAAATTTTAAACAAATTTGGATTCTTTTCGCTTCTTTGGAAGTCAATAAACATTACTTCCACAAAAGGTAAACACATTCAATTAGCGCTACTTTTAAAGTGATGATAAATGTTATTCTTTCGAAATTATTTCGTTTTGCTTTTCCTGGGTAATGATTTGAAAAATCTTAGGAGTTACGTCCAGAAAACTGGACGGATTTGATGTAGTTAACATCTATATATCAACCTAACCTAATCATTTCAAAATTATAAAAAATCGTACTTCCATTTTCCGATCAATTTACATTCTTTAGGACACACAAAAAAACTGAAAATTTTGTCACCATATCTATTTCATTCACTGTGTGTCTTCTTTTTTTTTTTTTTTGTTTGTAACATCAGCTCGTAATATCATTGGTTCTCATATATAATGCTCATGAGGCAAGTAAAAACAACAAACAATAAGTACACACAGTATTAGAAATAATAACAACAACAACAGCAAGAAAGCAAAGTCGCCCCCATATACAAAGAATGTCACAATGAAATCTAAATTGTAAAATTAAACACACACGCATAACCGCACACACACACACACATTAAATATACATAAAACCAGAAACACACAGATACTAAAACGACAAGGAGTTTGTTTACAGGCGATAGAAAAACCATAAGAGAGAGGGAGTGAGATATATTAAGGAGACACAATGAATGACATTTTTTTATTGTTGCTGTTGTTGGTTGGGTATTTTGAGTAGAAGGAAAATTATAGCAACAACAACGACAAACAACATGGTAATGCAGTTAGAAAATGAGACAAAACCTAAAGAAAATCCCAAGAACAACATTAACAGTAAACTGTAAGAGACTTTGTATGTAGAGGTATATAACGGTTCGTTTGGGATGGACGGACAGACGGACCTAGTTTTATTTAGAAACTCAGCAGCAGTAGCTGAATATATGTATATAAGTAGCAATAGTAATGTATGTTTGTAAGTAACTGTTGTATTGGTAGATGTGGTAGAAGAACAAGTAGTAAAATTTTGTTGAGGTGGATAAAGACGACAATTTAAAAAATTGGCATTTCATTCATATCACATACAGATACACACACACATACAAAACAAGAGAGGGCTGGGTGTAAAATTTTATATGCAAGTTTCCTAGTATTGGTTGCTGCTTTTTTGTATCTGTGTGTATGGGTAAATTTAATGCTTTAACTCTGTCACACGCAAAGACATCAATTGGGGACAAACGAACGACAACTTTGGTAAAGCTTAAATAAACGATACTTTTTTTTTGCTGTTGTTGTTGTTGTCATGCCCATGTTGGGGACCCAAATGAGTAAACAAGTCAAACAACAACAAGAAAACAAGAGAGTAATATAAAAATCGAGAGTAACTAGCAAATTTAAGTTTCCACTCTGCGCAATTCCCCCACACAAGAGTTGGAGAGTAGAAATTTTCATATTCGTACATTTGTTGGAGAGATGTTGTAAAGTTTTTGCAGCAACAGCAGCAGCTGCTAACACAAACAGCAGCAGCAATTGTTTTTGGTATCAGTAGCAATAAAACGACACAAATGAAACGGTCACCAAAAAAAATCTTCAACGTTGTCGTCGCCAACTTAGCCTGTTGTTGTTGTTGTCGTTGTTGGTGATGTTGTAGTCGTCGTTATCGTCGTCTGTCGCATGTCAACCTTATATGGTTATATGGTCCAGTGAGCTCCATGTACTCTACATCACATAGATACACAAACACACACTCCCGAACAAACTGTTAAAATACATTGTTGACAATGTATGAATGAATAAGAAAATATCATTTTATTTACTAACTAAATGGTCTCCTCCAAAGGT
This sequence comes from Lucilia cuprina, assembly GCF_022045245.1. Taxonomy (NCBI): domain Eukaryota; kingdom Metazoa; phylum Arthropoda; class Insecta; order Diptera; family Calliphoridae; genus Lucilia; species Lucilia cuprina. The sequence continues at coordinate 41,735,117 of NC_060951.1, read as the reverse complement.
TGAATAAGGAAAGCATTCCATACATTTTGGTTACATTTATTTATCAGTTTTTTTTTTCATTTTCATCTTTCTTTTGGTTATATACAATCTTATATGGGATTTGAACAGAAAATATACTCTGCAACGATGACAACGAATAATTTGTGTCGTCCCCCTTTTTCCTGCAAATGTTTATCAGCAAAATGTTGTGCATTAAAGAATTGAAAAACTTAAAGCAATAATAAGGACTGTTTCAGTCAAATGCTGTGGTTCTGGTTTAGAGTTATGCATGTGAGATGTTGGTTATCCAAGTATTGGGGACTTAAGCATTAAATCATCAGTTTAAGAAATTTACGTTTTATTTTCCTAGAAAAAAAGGTTATGACTTGGCAAAAGTATGTTATTGAATTTATTAAAAGATTAAGTTTTAAAAGTTCTTCAAAAGTTTGGTGTAATATACCAAAACCTTGACTGCTTTCCATAAACGTTTGGCGATTTCAAATGGGTTTGAAAACAAATTTTCCAATATTTCAATATTTTAATAATTTTACAACGAAAGTAACTACAAACTATCATTTTTGATAAAGATAAAGAACAACTTACATACTCCTACTATAAGAAATCGGCAGATTATTATTACTCGTCATTTTGTTTGTTTTAGTAATTCCTCTGTCTTAAAACAGACGACATTTTTCGAACATTGCTGTCACAGAAGTATATTCTTCAATACTAGAAAAGAATTGATGTCGTGGTTTCCATTGGACTCGAAATACCATTTGCATAAACATGAGGTTATGTTAGTTTGAAAGAATATCTGCTGCGCGCTCCTTTTAATGGAAGAAAAATGTTTGTTGATAAAGAATTGGTCATTGGTTGTATTATCTTTCAATATTCAGAAACTCAGTGTCATGGATATAATTTCATATTTCAATATTCGTGAGGAATGTTATTTCCGGAATGATGTCATTTCCAAGATATTTCAAAGATTGACGAATGTCTGACTGCGGCAAAGAAAGTGCTTCAGAGTTTTATTGTCCTCGTGCTTTTGTATAATTGTGTCCTAAATCCTATGTTTCTACCGAACTTTGTTGTTCTATCAACCGTTTCATTATATTCAAGAGGCCTTATGGGATTCTTACATCGACATTTTTAGTTCAGCTTTCGTTGAGTCGAATGGTTTTGAGTCCGTCATGTTAAATACCTCGGCGCTCTCTTTCCTATTAAGCAAATATATTGTCCCTTTCGTTGCCAACTACTCCCGTGTTCTTGGTACCAATAATCTTACCTCTGAGTTTACATAACCTGATATCACTCTAATTGCTTTCTGGTTGTCGGAAATCTGTAAAGCCGTATTAATTCTAATACTATTTACGCATTCCGAAAATGCTCGGATTTCTGCCTGGAAGCTTGTGTTGTGGTTAAGCATTTCGAAAATCCTCGGACTTCTGCCTGGAAACTTGAGTTTCGATTAAGTAAAAAATTTCTGGGCTTTCAATATAAAATTTCAATCCCACTTTGTCCGTCTAGTTTTGAGCCATCCGTGTAGCAACGAATTTCTATGGCTATTTACTCTAATGTTCGGCAGTATTTTTGGGATCAACGTTTCAAAGTTTTCGACAAAGTTTCGAAGTTATGCAATAGAAAAATAAAAATTTGGAATGAGAATCATTTCACATTTAAATGATAACTATATTATGACTTTGGAATCTCAAAACTGGATCTTTGACCTATAAATTTACCTTTGTATTCTGTGATCGATCCTACATTCTTTCTGGGAGCAACGTTTCAAAGTTTCCGAAAAAGATTTGCGAAATTATAGAATAGAACAATAAACGCTTGGATTGAGAACCATTTTACATTCACATGAGAACCATATTATAATTTGGGAGTCTTAGAAGTGGATCTTTGACCTATATATCTTTGCACTCTGTGATTGATATCAGAGATGCTCTAAGCGAACGTCTTCTGATTTTGGCCACAACTCTTGTCATATTTGAAAAGTCCATAATAGACAAAGTTTAAGAAAAGAACATAAATGTTTGCAAATTGCTACGATCACTTTTATTTGCTTTATAGAATTTTGGAAAAACTAAATAGTCCTTTAGCATTGGCATTTTGATAAAGACTGTTGTAAATTAAGAAAATATAGACATAATTTTCTCTCTCTGCTTGGTGGTATTCAAAATCTTCTAGAACTAGTGAAGTGAAAATTATAGAAAACTAGGTTCCTTTAACCCTTTCACGCACAAAACTAAACCCTTGGATTTCACCACACACTTTATTTTGAAGTATATTGATCATTTTTGATTAAAAATGGAAAAAGTGTTTTCAAAGGATATCGCAGGATATTATCCTTATTGTCATGTAGTGAGATTAAATTCTAAAAAATAACTTATTTTTCTTTGGAAAGTACCATTTACTAAAGCTATGCACTCAAAAAATCTCGCTCAAAATCGAGATAAATTAAAAACAAAATTCGGGACGCCGAAGTTCCGTTAAGGAAAAGGATCAATTCTAGTCGTATTGCTTTATATATAACTTCATAGGGCAATGTTCTAGAAATGGATCTACTGTTATCGTTTAAAGATCTCTGAACTTACAAGCAATTTCTGAACTAACAATGGTAAGGTCAAAGGATTAATTATCGGAATATTATACAAAAATTCCATTCTTGTCATATTTTTCTAACCAATTGCCACAGTCAATACATATATTGTAAATGTTCTTCAAACTACAACTGTCTGTTTTCTAAAGGTCATTATCTAATACATTTAACACCTCGGATCAAATTTAACACAATTTAAATCCAATAAAAAAAACTCCATCATTTATTACCCTTGAGGATCATTGAAAATGATTATCATCTCCAATTTTAAAATCTTTTCAAATCACCAAAAAAAAAAAACTAATGAATTTTTAATATACAACAACATTTAATAAAATCATAAGCGAAATTTTAAAGAAATGTTACACATTATTGACATCATATAATCAATATGAAAAATAGAAATAATAAAAAACTAAAAAGGAACAATAAATCGTAAAAAATAGAGAAAATAATGATTAATTGTTTAACCAATAAATCCCCCCTCCAAAAAAAACTATCAAAACCATAAATAGTTAAAGATAAAAAATTTTAAACTAAAATGATACAACGAAATGATTAATGATTTGCAGCAAAAAAGAAAAAAAAAGAAATGACAATAATTTTGATATAAAACATTTTTCAAATCAAAATTTAAACAATTTAAACTATTTTGTGTTAAAAACAATATTAGTTCATATTTAAAGTAGCACATTAAGATTTGAGATTTTCTTAAGTTGTCATTATTATGAGCATAAATTGTTAATATCATAATGATGTTTTATTCATAATAATGATGTTTTTTTAAGTTCGTCATATTATGGTTTCTTAAGTGCTTTAATTAAACTTCTGTGAAATGTTTTTCAAATGTTCATTACAGGAATGTATAAACTACAAGTATTTTGTTTCTAAGTTGTTTTTTGTAATTTCTCATTGAAATGTTTGAAGCAGCAGGAGCAGCAGTATAATACGGCAGACAACTTGAAATATTCAATGTTTTGTCTTTGTTTTTTCTTTACTTTTAAAACATTTTTTTGTTTTGGGAAAAGTTTAAATATTTTCTTTAAAAGGATTTTAGGTAGGAAGGGCTTTAATTAGGAAGTTATGTAGTATTTAAGATTTTAATAAAGTTTAAGTTTTAGATTTTAAAAGAGAAGGTGTAAAAAGGAATAAAACTATCGTCCTATAAAAGTGAAACTCTATGAAAGTACTGAAAAAGACAAAGGCTTGTCATAGAAGGAATGCCCTTTTTATTTGATTCCAAATTCACTACATCTGTAATCATTCTCAGGAAGTGATTTTTATGTTCTTTTTTTGGAAGTTAATAGAAAGTTAAATTGTAGTGTTATAGAATACAACTAATTTGACTTAAATAATATTAACATCGGCTTCAAATAAACACATCGTTCTTAATGTGTTCTTCCATACAATTTTTTTAAAGCAAAACTAATGCCTGTGTAATAAATGAAAATTAATCTTATGAAATCAATCAAGACTTTTGTTCTTTGTATGTTCAGAAGATTCATTTATGTAAAACAGATGTAGGCAAGGAGCTCCTTTTTGTTATCTTTTTCTTTCATCTTGTAGCTTCACGAAAGCTCTAACATGCAAAATCAATTGTAGAGCTCGCCTCACACTCCCTGTCTGAAAGATTCTCGCTCCAATAATATGACTCTCCTGCATCCATTAGTTGTCTATCGTAAAGAGTTGCAGTAATTCTCAAATCTTTTACTGCTCTTCAAATAAAACGGAGGATTCAATAGTGTCATTCATAATTTTTTTTTAAATTATTCGAAAACAGTTTAGTCAGAACTACATACTTTAAGTTACACTTGTTATGTTGAACTGCTTGTCTGAGTGACTTATTTTGCCTATCTCTGCTCTAAAAAACAATCTCTTTGAGGGTAAGCTATTATTCTATATTGTACTTGTCATAACATTTTCTGCAGTTAAAAATGACTTAAAAATGATCAACTGGTTTAATAAAGTTTTTAGAATAGATGTTCAAAGTTCACATTAAGTTAATGTCGACTTGCGGAAAACAACATTTTAAAGCGATTGGTCGCCTAGAGTTAAAAAAACTTTTAGATTTTGGAACGTTCCTCACTGCCAAGTTATAGAAATACTTGTGTTGCACATACATCGTTGTAATAGCAACAACGTATTGTTGTCATTTCGGCAATATATCGTTTAATTATATTGACAACGAATCGTTGTCAATTGAACAACGTTACGTTCCCCACTGCCCAGTTATAGAAATACTTGAGTTGTACATGCATTGTTGTCATTGCAACAACGTATTGTTGTCACTTCGCTTTGTGTCCGAAATGACACAATGACATATGCATCGTTTTGATATCGACAACGAATTGTTGTCATTTGAACAACGCAACATTCTGTTCCACAACTGATCGTTGTAACTTTTATAACAAATTAATAATTTTTGTTAATTTAATAACGTCGTGTATTTTTGATATTTTTGTTATTGATTTCAAAACGGATACATTTGTGTTCATATTTTTTAATAACGTATATTATTACAAAAATATAAACACTTTGGTGACAATTTGATATCAGACGTGTATAATTTTAAAAAGTCGTTTTCCCTTCTTTATACATATATGGCCAAAGGACATATTAAGTAAAACTCCTTTAAAATCAATATTAAAATATATTTTTCTTATTTATTTTCAGATGCCTTTTAATAAAAATGCTGAAAAAGGTAAGTGATTTTTTAACTAAATTAGATTTAAAATTATTCTTTTCCTTTTAGGAATTTTTGAATACAAAATTATAAGTTTTAAAAAAACTTTGCGATGCAATAAGTTTTTGTTTAAATTTTCGTTATTACTGCATAAATACAAAAAAATCTTTAACTTTAAAGTGATGAAACATACTGATACATAGATACAATTTTCATATACATTTAAACCAAATATTGTTGCAAGGTTGTCTGTTAAAATTCTCTTATAGTTTTACTATCCTATGATGTATGCCGCTTAATTCACGTAAAAATTTATTTTTGTTTAAAATAAAAGAGAGTTTATTGGCTTTTCCTAGTAATTTAAAGATATCTACTGAATCATCTACGTTTTAATGTAAAATACTACTACAACTACTAGTGCCAACAACCAGTCTGGTTGTTCATTAGAATTTCTCTACTGATGTCTGTAGTTTTTCCATATATACTCGTTTCATCTTAAAGCTTTTTTTCCTTTATATTTTATTGATTTTTCTTTTGTTTTTGTTGTTGCTGTTTTATTTTTTCATTTTCATTTAGCTTGGCAACGAAAAGCTGTAAATTATTTTTGGGGGAATTTTCCCATTTTTTTAATGTTTCATTTTTGTGTGTGAAAGTGTTTTGCACAGACAAATTTTGCCGTCGGCCTTTGGCATAATTCTTTATATATTTTATTTCCGGTTAAGTATTTTGATTATGGTTTGGTTTTATTAATCTCATACTTTTCAACTTAATTTTTTAGTAAGGAAGATCTAAAAAAAAGTCATAAATTATATAAAAAAAGATAATTTTCTATAGTAGAGAGAAATTTTCTCGAAAATTTTCTATAAAAAGAGAATTTTCTCGAAAATTTTCTATAAAAAGAGAATTTTCTCGAAAATTTTCTATAAAAAGGGAATTTTCTCGAAAATTTTCTATAAAAAGAAAGTTTTATCGAAAATTTTCTATAAAAAGAAAGTTTTATCGAAAATTTTCTATAAAAAGAAAGTTTTATCGAAAATTTTCTATAAAAAGAAAGTTTTATCGAAAATTTTCTATAAAAAGAAAGTTTTATCGAAAATTTTCTAGAAAAAGAAAGTTTTATCGAAAATTTTCTATGAAAAGAAAGTTTTATCGAAAAATTTCTATAAATAGAGAGTTTTATCGAAAAATTTCTATAAATAGAGAGTTTTATCGAAAAATTTCTATAAATAGAGAGTTTTATCGAAAATTTTCTATAAAAAGAGAGTTTTATCGAAAATTTTCTATAAAAAGAGAGTTTTATCGAAAATTTTCTATAAAAAGAGAGTTTTTATCGAAAATTTTCTATAAAAAAGAGTTTTTTATCGAAAATTTTCTATAAAAAGAGAGTTTTTTATCGAAAATTTTCTATAAAAAGAGAGTTTTTATCGAAAATTTTCTATAAAAAGAGAGTTTTATCGAAAATTTTCTATAAAAAGAGAGTTTTATCGAAAATTTTCTATAAAAAGAAAGTTTTATCGAAAATTTTCTATAAAAAGAAAGTTTTATCGAAAATTTTCTATAAAAAGAAAGTTTTATCGAAAATTTTCTATAAAAAGAAAGTTTTATCGAAAATTTTCTAGAAAAAGAAAGTTTTATCGAAAATTTTCTATGAAAAGAAAGTTTTATCGAAAAATTTCTATAAATAGAGAGTTTTATCGAAAAATTTCTATAAATAGAGAGTTTTATCGAAAATTTTCTATAAAAAGAGAGTTTTATCGAAAATTTTCTATAAAAAGAGAGTTTTATCGAAAATTTTCTATAAAAAGAGAGTTTTATCGAAAATTTTCTATAAAAAGAGAGTTTTATCGAAAATTTTCTATAAAAAGAGAGTTTTTATCGAAATTTTCTATAAAAAAGAGTTTTATTATCGAAAATTTTCTATAAAAAGAGAGTTTTATCGAAAATTTTCTATAAAAAGAGAGTTTTATCGAAAATTTTCTATAAAAAGAGAGTTTTATCGAAAATTTTCTATAAAAAGAAAGTTTTATCGAAAATTTTCTATAAAAAGAAAGTTTTATCGAAAATTTTCTATAAAAAGAAAGTTTTATCGAAAATTTTCTATAAAAAGAAAGTTTTATCGAAAATTTTCTATAAAAAGAAAGTTTTATCGAAAATTTTCTATAAAAAGAAAGTTTTATCGAAAATTTTCTATAAAAAGAAAGTTTTATCGAAAATTTTCTATAAAAAGAAAGTTTTATCGAAAATTTTCTATAAAAAGAAAGTTTTATCGAAAATTTTTTATAAAAAAAAGTATTTTATCGAAAATTTTTTATAAAAAAGTATTTTATCGAAAATTTTCTATAAAAAAAGTATTTTATTGACAATTATCTATAAAAAAAGTATTTTATCGAAAATTTTCTATAAAAAAAGAATTATATTGAAAATTTTTTATAAAGAAGAAAAAAAAGAAAATTTTGTCGAAAATTTTTTATTAAAAGAAAAGTTTCTCGATAATTTTCTATAAAAAGAGATTTTTTCGCAAATATTCTATAAAAAGAGAAATTTTTATAAAAAAAGAATTTTGTGGAAATTTTTCTATAAAAAGAGAATTGTGATAAACAAAGGAGAATATTTTGAACCAAAAGAGAATATTACGAAAAATGTTTCATCAAAAGACAATTTTTGGAAAATATTTCCAAATATAGAAGTTTTCTATAAAAAATAAAATTCTTTTATTTGATATTCGCAAATTTCTATGAGAAATATATTTGCTTCCCCCGTCAACATGGTCTCTGATGTAGTTCAAGGAATTTAAATTTTATGTTTATTAGTATTAATTTAGTATAGAATTACCCAAAACTAGTTCAATTGTCATAAACCAAAAAAATTTAACTAAAATGAATATGAAAAAAAAAATTGTATTAAAGTTTATGACAAATTCTTTGAATGAAAACTAAAACGTATTGAAATATACAAACAGGTAAATAAAAACTTATGTGACAAACAGAAAAAAGAGACAGACATAACAAAAAAAGAAAACAGAAAGATAATAAAGACATTCAAATGATTTAAATACAAAAAATAAACTCATTTTAAAACTAGAGCACATAAAACAATGGAAATATAAAATTCAAAACGCGAAATAGAATAAACATGAAATTTAACCCTTTTTAGCTGATGAATAAATAAACACACACATACAACAGCACAAAAGGACACACACACAATAAGGGATAATAATGATGGCGTACGCAGTTCATTAATGGTGGGTTGTAAAATAATAAAAATGTTTGTCAAATAGACAACAACAAAAAAATAACTAGAGCAAAATGTAAATTTATATTTAAACCAGGTATCAGACAATTAAATGCCATAAAATATTATAATACATGGCCTCTGAAAAACTAGAGCACGAGTAAATTTTCCCCGACCATAAAAAAGATGTGTTTCTCTCAAATGATTATCAAAGTAATAAACACATTTGAAATACAGAAAAGGGTTGTCTGAAAGGCTTAGAAAAATAATTAGAGCACGCGAAATAATAAAAAATTAAACTAAAAGAAAATTAAGGGCGACAAAATGTTTTGTTCTGGGTAAAAACAAAATAATTTTGCTAAAAAAATTTTAATTACGCGAGGTCATCTACAAAAGGGTTATTTCGACTTAATAAAAACGATATACACATACTAAGTAAAAATATGTATTAATAATTAGATTTAGAGAATTTCTAATTTTTAGTTTATTTCATTTCATATTTTAGTCGTCTAAAGGTCTACTAGGTAGTTTCATAATTAAAAATTGTGTATTTGTTTCTGTGTTTTCGGCCTTTTGTTTTTGCATCTTAAGCAGCTGACATAAACGGACTAAACAAGGATTAGTAGACCACACAAAGACTAATAAAATAAATCCTTAGAAACAGGATTAGAAAGAAGATCTACTTTTGTTTTTCTATTAAATATGTATTTCTCATATAAATATTAAAAATAAATATTAAATATTGTAAATTTTATAAAATTGATAAGAAAGTTCTGTAAAAAGTATTTCATTAAATTATGTAACTTTCTATACAAATATTTTCTAAATAAAATCAAAAATGCCCCTGTTTTTAAAAAAAAATTTTGTCCAATTTTTCTTTTATTAAAAATTGTTCTTTTTATACAAAATTTGCAAAAAATGTCTCCTTTTATACAGAAGTTTTCATAAAAATTTATTTTTATAGAATATATTCGATAAAATTATCTTTTTGTAGAAAAATATCGTTTTCAATAAAATTTTCTTTTTTATAGAAAATTTTCTATGAAATTCTCTTTCTATTTGGAAATTTTCGATAAAATTCTCATTCTATAGAATATTTTCGATTATATTTTCTCTTTAAAGAAAATTTTCGTTAAAATTCTCTTTTTATAGAAAATTTTCAATAAAATTCTCTTTTTATAGGAAATTTTTAATAAAATTCTCTTTTTTTACAAAATTTTCGATAAAATTCTCTATTTATATAAAATTTTCTCTTTTTATAGAAAATTTTCGATAAATTTCTCTTTTTATAGAAAATTTTCGATAAATTTCTCTTTTTATAGAAAATTTTCGATAAAATTCTCTTTTTATAGAAGATTTTCGATAAAATTCTCTTTTTATAGAAGATTTTCAATAAAATTCTCTTTTTATAGAAAATTTTCGATAAAATTCTTTTTTTATAGAAAATTTTCAATAAAATTCTCTTTTTATAGAAAATTTTCGATAAAATTCTCTTTTTATAGAAAATTTTCGAGAAAATTCTCTTTTTATAGAAAATTTTCGATAAAAATCTCTTTTTATAGAAAATTTTCGATAAAATTCTCTTTTTATAGAAAATTTTCGATAAAATTCTCTTTTTATAGAAAATTTTCGATAAAATTCTCTTTTTATAGAAAATTTTCGATAAAATTCTCTTTTTATAGAAAATTTTCGATAAAATTCTCTTTTTATAGAAAATTTTCGATAAAATTCTCTTTTTATAGAAAATTTTCGATAAAATTCTCTTTTTATAGAAAATTTTCGATAAAATTCTCTTTTTATAGAAAATTTTCGATAAAATTCTCTCTTTATAGAAAATTTTCGATAAAAATTCTCTTTTTATAGAAAATTTTCGATAAAATTCTCTTTTTTATAGAAATTTTCGATAAAATTCTCTTTATATAGAAAATTTTCGATAAAATTCTCTTTTTATAGAAAATTTTCGATAAAATTCTCTTTTTATAGAAAATTTTCGATAAAATTCTCTTTTTATAGAAAATTTTCGATAAAATTCTCTTTTTATAGAAAATTTTCGATAAAATTCTCTTTTTATAGAAAATTTTCGATAAAAATCTCTTTTTATAGGACACTTTTAATAAAATTCTCTTTTTTTGCAAAATTTTTGATAAAATTCTCTTTTTATAGAAAATTTTCGATAAAATTCATTTTTTATAGAAAATTCTCAATAAAATTCTTTTTTTTATAGAAAATTTTCAATAAAATTCTCTTTTTATAGAAAATTTTCAATAAAATTCTCTTTTTATAGAAAATTTTCGATAAAATTCTCTTTTTATAGAAAATACTTGTAATTAATCCCAAAAATATTATAACAATAAAACAGAAAAACATCATAAATTTTATAAATCACATAAAGGCGTTGACAAGCTGGACAAATCCAAATGACAAAAAAAATAGAATCGAAAAACAATTAAATCTCAAAGAAAATAATTAAAACAAAAAGAAAATCACAAACCACACTTGTCATAAGTGTGAGAGAATTTTTTTCACAAAAAAGAAATCTACCGCCCCATACTCAAGATAACAAAAAAATCCTTACAAAAGGACAATAATATTAGATAAAAGGACAACAATATGACATGCGACTAATTAGATAACAATAAAATATGAAAAAGAAACAATTACAAAAAGAGAATTAAATTAACAGGACACAAAAACACAAAACGCTACAAATATAAAGCGGACAAAGCCAGGACTACAAAGACTACAAAAAAGAGCATTAACACACCTATAAATAGGACATTTTAACGCATTTTGACAACAAGCACAGCAAGTGCAAAAGAGTATAAACCACACAAAGAAGAAGGAAAACGAAAAATGAGGAAAATTGAAAAACATTCTTACTAAAGGACATTGTGACAACAAAAGACTGTACGACGCTTTTCTTTAGAAATTTATAATTTTCCAAAGAATTTCATTCAATGAGGTCTGGGCTGGAATAATGGCAAATGTAGGAGGTGTTTCTTTTTTTTTTTTTTTTGTTAGAAGAAGGTGTGTGTTGCATAAGAATTATGGAATTGTTACAGGATTTTTATTATTATTTTTTTGCTTTAATCTTGAGTTTGAGAGTGAGAACACCCACTGGTTGTATATCGACCACATAATTAGTATTGTTTTATATATAAACATTTGAATTGATTGGACTATTGTTGCCACAAAGTGGGATTGTCAAATCATTGAGGAGTATTTATCAAAGTGTTAATTGATTTTTTGTGGGTTTTTAATATAGGAGAAAAGACTTTTTTAAAATTAAATTATTTTTATTTTCAAAAAAGTGCGTTTTATTGAAAATTTTCTAAAAAGGGTAATTTTATTGAAAATTTCCTAAAAGAAATGAATTTTATTGTAAATATTCTATAAAATGTGACTTTTATCGAAAGTTTCCTATAAAAAGTGAATTTTATCGAAAGTTTTCTAGAAAAAAGTTAATTTTATCAAAAATTTTCTATAAAAATTACTTTTATTGAAATTTTTCTGCTAAATATAGAAAAAATTTAATTTTATCGAAAATTTTCTAGAAAATGTGAATTTTATCGAATATATTTCTATTAAAAGTGAGATTTATCAAAAATTTTCTATAAAATGTAATTTTATGGCAAATTTTCTTTAAGAAGAAGAATTTTGTTGAAAATGGTCTACAAAAAATAGAATTTTGTGTAAAATTTTCTTTGAAAAAGAGAAAGAAATTTTATTGAAAATTTATAAAAAGTTAATTTTATCGAAAATTTTCCTTAAGAAAAGTAATTTAATAGAAAATGTTTGAAGAAGTGTTTTTTTATAAAAAAATGTACAAAGGCAAATTGAATTTTTACAAAAATTTTATAAAAAATTCAAATTTTATCTAAAATCGAAAGAGTAGAATTTTGTTGAAAATGTTTTACAAAATGTTTTGAAAAAAGAAACTGATTTAAAGGAAATCTTTACAATCTGAATTTCATCGATAAATTTCTATAAAAAGAAAGTTTTATCGACAAAAACTTTAAAAATCTGTTATCGAAAAATTTCTATGAAAGGAAAGTGTTATCGAAAAATCTGTATAAAAGGAAAACGTTATCGAAAATTTTCAATAAAAAGAAATATCATCGAAATATTATAAAAAAAATTAACTAGAGTTTTATCTACAATTTTCTATAAAAAGTCATTTTTATAAAAGGAAAATATTATTGAAAAGTCGAAAATTTTCTATAAAAAGAAAATTCAACGAAAATTTTTTATAAAAAGAAAATTTATCAAGTTCAAGTTAAAATGAATATACATCGAAAATTTTCTATAAATTGAAAAACAAATCTAAAATTTTTCATAAAATCAGAATATAATCTAAAATTTTGTTTAAAATAAAAAATTAATCGATAATTTTCTATAAAATGAGAAATTTGTCAAAAATGAGATTTTCATTGAAAGTATTCTAAAAAATGAAAAATTTATCGAAAATCTTTAAAAAGAAAATTCAACGAAAATTTTTTATAAAAAGAAAATTCATCGAAAGTTCTTTAAAAGGAAAATTCATCGAAAATTTTCTATAAATGAAAAAATAAATCTAAAATTTTACATAAAATCAGAATATAATCTAAAAATTTGTTAAAAATAAAAAAATCATCTATAATTTTCTATAAAATGAAAAATTTGTAAAAAATTTCTATAAAATGAAATTTTAATCGAAAGTTTTCTCAAAAATGAAAAATGTAACGAAATAATTTAAATTCTTCTACAAAAAATTTATCAACATTTTTGTAAAATTAGAAAATATTTCAAATTGAATTTCAAATGAAACATATTTTAGTCTTTATTACTATTAATACCACTTTATATGTATTTGAACGTCTGAGAACCTATTCAGACTTCTTGAAATACTTATCAAAAGGCATGGTGGCTAAAATCTTATTAAGAGTACCAATAGATACTCTTGCAACAGCATCATTCAAATGAGGTTCAATTTCATCACGTAAAACTTCCCAATTTTCATTGATAGTATCGGCAAAAGTTTCCATAAAGATTTCTTCACCATTAAATAATGTGGAATTTTTAAAAGAGGTGGAAAGACTACATATAAAAAAGAGAACAATTAATAATTTTTTAGTTCCACCATAAATAGCTTTAGAACATTACCTTCCAATATCCAATTTAGGTTTCAACTCTTCCGCCTTATAGTAAGTCACACCATCTTTCACGAAAGGCGAACATCTTGCCTTCATGGTAGTGGTAACATTTTTAATATCAATATTCAAATCCGTATCACCGGCTACATTAAAAAGTAATAGTTTACCCTTTACCCGACAATGGGCCTTGATGATAAGTTGAGGTGAGAACATTTTTAAAACTACACGCATTGCTTTACCCTCTTTGGAGAAACCTTTAATACTTTGACATTTTACAACGGGAAACTTATATAAATCCACATTTTCCATAAACAATTGTAAATTGAAATTATCATTGTTATTGCCTTTAATGGTAATATCACCTAAATGCATGGGACTTAAGGTGGGTATATCCAATTCTTCAATGCCATTGCCATACATTTCAAAGAATTTATTCACTTGTTCTATGTGACATTTTTCATCCTCATATGTGCAGGATTGTAGGAAGGCTAGAAAAAATAAAAAAAAATATTTATAATTAAATATTTTAAACAATAATTGAAAATAATTTACTCACGTAATTCAAAACATTTATTCAGCGGAATTAATACGGCAATAAACGTTGCCAATAAAATAAATTGTCGATTGTGTGTCGTTAACATCTTGAAGTTGTGTTTTTATTTGAAATGATATTTTTGTTGGCAACTTGTTTTTATAGGAACTTATATAGTAGTTAATTAAATCATATTTAATTGTTACAAAAATTGTCGACTTTATTAAACAGGTATTTACATGCTAAACGTTAAACGTTTATAGTATCCAAGCAAAAAATATAACATCAATAAATTTTGTATTAAAAATGCTTATATACTATTATGATTCGTTTTATTTCTAAGCGTCCACTAGAAATTTGTTTGTTTGCTGGGTTATATTTTATACCCTACACGTTTATCTTTAAAACACAATTTACTATTAATTATAATTCACTTTGAACTTGTTTTCTGAATAAATTATTTGATAAACATTATTTATTAACTTTAAGGAAAGTATATAATACTTAACGTAATCATAGATAATTAGAAAATTATTTTTAAAGAATTTGTTATATGATTAATGTACTTTTGTCAAATATTCTAAAATCCAAAAATGTTCTTAATTCATAAATGTTCTAAATTCACAAATCAAGTGGCAATTGGTATTAATTGATCTTAAGATGATCCTAATCAATATTAGGATGATACTTTCTGTTGAAGGGGGAGAAGACTCCTATGAAACATGTTTTTATATTCAATATTATATCAAATTAAATAAGGAAATTCTAATGAAAATATACCAAAAGTGAAGGCTTCTCTTGCAATCAAGAATATTTTCCGAATTAAGTACGAGTCGGGATCAAATCGAGAACGCAATTCTTGAAAATGAATTCATAAATTATGTAGCAATTGGACTTAATTAATCTTAGTATTATCCTTACTAGTTCAATACTTAAAAAAATATTTTAACTATAATTTGAAGATTCATGTATATATATCATTGATGTCCAATTATGTTCTGAATGTTCACATAAATGTCAGAGTTCTTCATGTAAAATTTGAATATTCTAGCTGTAATAGTTTCTTAGATATGCGATTTTTTCTTTTTAATTCATAATGTGGTTTCAAGTCCCCCAAGACTAGCTATACCCTGTGTGCTTTGCTACCTTGAAGATTCATATACATATCAGAGATTCCGAGATAATTCATTTATGTCCAATTATTTTCTGAATGTAAATTTCAAAATCCTTCATGTAAAATTTTGAACATTCTAGCTCTAATAGTTTCTTAGATATGCGAATTTTTCTATTTAATTCATAATGTGGTTTCAAGTCCCCCAAGATAAAAGTCAACTCTTCTTCTTCAGATGAATATTGTATTAATTTTTGCAAAATTTTAATAATATTTTTCTATTAGTTTAAGAGATAAATGAAATTTTATATTTAATTCATATGGGAGGTGTCATGACCCCACTGAAAGTCCTCCCGTTATCAAGAAAAATATGAAGATTCTAGCTCTAATAGTTTCTAAGATATACGAATTTTTTTATTTAATTCAAATGGGACCAAGGGCACCAAGCCAACCCAGATGAAAGTCCCCCCGTTTTCCTGCAAAATGTTCGGAATAATATTGAAGTAATTTACGAAAAATTTGAAAAATCTAGTTCTATTAGTTTCCCAGATAAATGAAATTTTGTTTTTCATATGGGAGGTGCCAAGAACCCCATTGAAAGTCCGCCCTTTATAGTCTAAATGTTCAGATGAATATCAAAGTTCTTCAAGTAAAATTTGAAAATTTTAGCGATAATAGTTTCTCAGATGTACGAATTGTTCTGTTTAATTCATATGGGGACTTCAGTCCCCTCAGATGAAAGTCTGCTCTTTTTCCTCCAACATATTCAGATGAATATTTAAGTTCTTAGTGCAAAATTTTAAGAATTAAGATCTATTAGTTTTTCAGATAAATTAATTTTTGTATATAATTTATGTTAAAGGTGCCACGCCCCCAATGCTAGTCCGCCTACTCTTTGACCCAAATAATCATATCGGAAGTAAAGTATCTCCGACAAATTTTGGGACTCTAACTGTTATATTATCTCAAATATACGGATTTAGTATTTACTTATTATGGGCGTGGCTGCTCGACCACTTGAAATTTAAAAAAATAAAAAAAAGCCTATTACCTAAAAGAATGCGTTGTAAAACTTCAATCGGTTTTGTCAAACATGCAAACACACATAAATTTTTATAGATAAAGATTTCCTCTCTAATTTTGCCTGAAATTTAATTTTTAACTAAATTGTACTCGGACATTTTGAACGTTCATTGGTCATTGCCTCCAAATATATTTTATAAAATATAATTTAAATTCACAAGTTTATAATTATCGTTTTAATTGCATTTGCAGTTTGTAATTACTTGGCAAGCAACTTAAATTGCTTGTTTTTTAAGCATTTAAGTTGAGGTGACAACTTGTTAGTTGTTATTATGAAAACCAGTTTATGAATTAAATCAACTGATTCATAAGTTATTCTAAATGTTTTTTAAGTCAACAATCGTGGGAACTAAATATGACCATGACAATGAAATTGTAAAAACCACCTTATGATCGATTATATAGTTCACTACGCAGTTTTAAAAATTATTTTAAATGAAAAGCCAGATTGTATGCTAATTAAATTTATTATAGTTTTTTTAACTTAATTTTACCTAATAAAATATTAATCTAAATGAGCACTTTTATTTTTTTTTTTTGCTTAATTACATTGGTTGTAATTAGTTCTATCAAACAAATATTTTACAAAACAAGTTTAGTTTATGAATAAATCATCACAATTGATATTTATTGCATTTGCAACAAATTCCTTTTTAAGGTAAAATGTTATGTTCCACAATTTTAATTATGTGATATTCTTGTCAAATCATTTCTTACTATGTTTCAGAATATTTTAGAATTGCATTACGTAGGGTATGAATTAATAGTTATAATCATATTTTATATGTAGTCAATCAAACTGCTAATAATTTTATTTAAAACGACTAGTTTGAACTTGTAAATCTTATGATTTACCTTGACCCATATTGAATAAGTGCAATTTTATTATAGATAATTTATAAACTAATTAATATTTGTATGTTTTATAACTTCTAATTGTGATTTGAATTTATCTTAAGAGGACGTTCGTGCTTTCAGCGACAACCAATATTTCGACGTGTACCAAACGAAATGACAAAACAAATTACTCCTCTCTTAGTTCTTTGTATATAAATAAATAGAGATGAATAGACAGATAGATAGATAGATAGATAGATAGATAGATAGATAGATAGATAGATAGATAGATGGATAGATATATAGATGGATAGATATATAGATAGATAGATAGATAGATAGATAGATAGATAGATAGATAGATAGATAGATAGATAGATAGATAGATAGATAGATAGATAGATAGATAGATAGATAGATAGATAGATTGATAGATAGATACATAGATTAGTTACTTAGTTTGTTAGTAAGTTATTTAGTGCCTGGAGCATAATTATTAAAATCTTAACTTTGAATTCCCTTAAAAAAATTCTTCAATAATATATTGATTTTATGCATAAGAAGGAAACCCCTTTCACTTTCCTAAGCATTTAGTAAATTTGGAATTGAATAATAAAGGTATGTATGTGTATATACTTAATAAAAAATTATGATGTTGTTAAAAGCTTCACTATACAAATTTATGCACCACGTTCAAAATTATTTAAATAACACATCGACGACTTGCTTTTGCCTGCCTTCAATACACCAAAAAATTCCCAAAAATAAGAAGTAAAATTTATGAAATGAAAAGGGTTTAAAGTTCATGCCACCAAGAAACAAAATTCCCCAAAAATTAAAAGGAATAAAACCAAATAATTCTGTAGAATCTACGATAGACAAAGTTTAAGGAAAAACAAACACAAACTGTTTAATGAACGTAAAAAATATGAACAATATGTGCGAGGATGAGGGGTTATAAATAATAATATTAGTTACTTTTACCGCAGAGTAAGGAAAAGAAAGAGTTGAAAACACATACAGCAGCATCTAAAATCAGAAAGCACAATATCCTTAAGATATAGAACATTTAGAAATTGCTAGTGGTAAATTGTACAAAGTTATTGTCGTTTCAACGTGATGAGCATGAATATTAGATGATTTTATTAAAGAGTTAAAAGAATTTGAGGGAATAATTCTTACTAAGCCCTTATCAAAGAAACGTATTTTAAAAGAAATGTAAGTTTTCGTTAAATTTGGAGTTTGTTCAAATTTTTATAAAATTTAAACTTACTTTAAATTAAATCTCTTTATACGTTTTGGAAAAATATTATTGATTAATTTAATTATATTTTCTCTTAAACTTATATAGTCTCTATTCTGTCTGTAATTATCGCATTTAGTTTATAGTAAGTCTTCTTTTTTTTTTAATCAATAATATTTTAAAATAAGCCAGACAATCTGATTTAATTAATTTACTTTGACCATTTCTAATGTGAAATCTTTAAAGAAAGTTTAAGGAAAATAACAAAAAATTATACACAGAGAAAACTTTGTATGTTGCGCCAACAATTCTAATGCTACAGAAGAAACATTTTTAAAAAAATATACATACAGAGGAATTTATCATATTCTAGATCTAAGTTCAAAAATCAAAAGTCAAATTTAAAAAAATTATCCTCTTCCTATTTTTTTGCAGTGTATCTTTGTATTTCTGTAATTAGTGCCACCCCTCATTTTTAATTAATTTTTAAAGAAACAAAACGAAAATCAAAACTCCCAAAAAAAGTTTTCATATCATATTTCAACCACAAAATATCGTTGTTATACGACATTTTCCATATTTTATATACATAATTAAATAATAGTATAAAATATATAAAACACACAAATTATACACATACATACATAAAGATATCCTTGCAAGTAGTATGTATAGAATCACTAACAACAATCTACCGTTAAATACACACACTTATGTAAAAATTAAAAATCTATGTATACATGTGTATGTGTTATTATCGCTTCCTTCCTTTTAACAAAAAAGTCCTTAGGGTAGGTTTTACTATACACAGTAACCATGTTCCTTCCTATATTTCAAAAATGCATAAACATATACATACATATAAATTTATATCTGTATATAGATGATTTTGATTATTATACCCATTATTATCAACTATTAAAATAATTACTCATACACTGATAACCACATACAGTCTAAGTAATTTTCTCCTTACTGTTTGCTTATTTGTGTATGTGTTGTATTTTATACTGATTTTAATAATCAACCCCTTTTTTTCCTCGCATTGTTATGATGAATTTCAAAGGTTTTGATTTTAATGGCCGTTTTTTGTTCGTGTATCACCCCTTGTTTAATTTAAACTTTTTTCCTTTTTAATTTTTATGTTTGTCGTTTATATGCAAATTAGTTGATAGTTTTAATTTAACTTTTTCCTTTTTACATAAAAACACCACCACTATTGTTGTGTTGTTAAAAAAGGACCTTTTGATTATTATTTCATAGTTTGTAGAACTAGATTAAGTTAGTTTGTAACTATGTCTTTGGTATAGTCGATATTTCTAACTATCGCTTAGTCTTTAGTCTTGATTTGATTTATATGTATAGTCTAATCTATAGTCTTGACAATAATCTAATTGAATGTCTGCATATTTGACTAACATCTGGTTTATGCTTTATATATTATAATCTAGTCCATTTTCCAGACTGTAGTCTAGTATATAGTCCGACTATATCCTATAATCCTGACTAAATGGTCTGAATTAATGTCATAATTTTTCACTAACATCTGCTCTATATTCTTTATATTATAATTTAGGCCATTATTTAGGCTGCAGTCTAGTATTTCATTCCGACTATAGTCTATAATCCTGACTATGGTTTAGTACAGTCGCGGATCTAGCTTGAGTGTATGTGGGAAGGGAAGTGAGTTAACTCGTGTCTTTTTCACTTATTTTCTTTTTTCCTTTTTGCTCCTTTTTATATTTTGTATGAAAAATTTTTCTTTTGGCCTGGTCTAGCATACAGTCCTAATTATAGTCTTGTATAGCCCTATATTCTAATCTATAATTCTGACTATAGCCAAATCTTTAGTTCTGTCTAAAGGCAAGTCTATAGTCCTAACTATAGCTACGTCTGTAGTACTAACTATAGTCCAGTATGAAGTCCTAATAGTGAAATCAATAGTTATGACTATAGTCTTTTTTTGTCTAGTATTTTTTCCTGACAATAGTCTAATCTGTAATCCAGATTATAATCCTAATTTGAATCAATATCTGACTTTAGTCCTGACTATATTCTATTCTATAGTTTTGATTATAGTCTACTGTAAAGTCTTAATTTTTGTATATTCTATAATCCAATAGTTTAGTCTATAGCCTTGTCTATAATTCTGTTTTAAAGTCCTGTTTCTGTTTAAATTCTGTTTAAAGTCTTAACTATAGTCTAGTCAAAAGCGTCATCTATATTTCTGACTATAGTTTTTTTTATCTTGTCTATATTCTTGATAATAGTATAGACTATAATACAGACTATAATTCCATTTTTAGTCTAGTCTATAGTCCTGACAATAGTCTGGTCTGTAGCCTAGTCATAGGCTAGTTCTAGTCAAAAGTGTATTCTATAATTCTCACCATAGTCTATTTTCTATCTTGTCTATATTTCGGATAATAGTCCATTTTTATATATAGTCTATAGCCCTGACAATAGTTTATAGTGTAGTCTTTAGTACTGATTATAGTCTAGTCTATAGTCCTAATTTTAGTCTAACCTATAGTTCAATTGTTCAAATTGGCTATAGACTAGCTCAAGCTATAACATATTCTTAAGGGTAGTCTAATCCTGACTAAAATCTGACTATATTCTGGTCTATATCAAATATTTTCTATTGTATAGTTCTGATTATATTCTTGAGTATAGTCTCAACTTTAGGCTAGTTTATAGTCCAAAATTCGGTCTAGTCCCGACCGTAGTCTAGTCTATAGTTCTAACCATAATCTAGTGTATAGTCCTTACCAGAGTCTAGTCTAAATTCCTGACTATAGTTTGGGTAATATTCTAGTCTATAGTCTGGTCTTAAGTATAGTCTATTGTCAAATCTATAGTTCTGACTATAATCTAGCTGTGGATCCAGCTTGAGGTTTTGGGGGGGTAAGTTTTAAATTGGTTTTTTTTTATTTTAGTTTTCCTCTTTTTTTGATATTTTGTATAAAAAATTTTCGGTTTAAGGGGGAATTTCTCTCTTTCCATTGATCCGCGCCTGATGTAGTAAATAATCCAGTTTATAGTTTACCAGCATAATATAGAAGAATCCTTTGCAACCAAGAATGTGGCGCATTGGTTACGAATTTGTTAAAAATATTTCAAATTTATTAAACAAAAGAAAATTAATATTTTTCACCAATAACGAAAATATTAGATTTTAGAGTGATAAAAAACATACAAAGAAATTTATGATGGTATAACTCAATTAAAAGATTACACAATTTGAGGTTGATTTCATTAAAATTCAGATACATATTTACAATATAGATGAAATTTAACCAAAACTATAACTAAATAGGAAATATAATATTTTTACCAAAGCAATTATTCTTTCTACATTTCAATGACTGAAACTAACGAAACAAATGAAAAACATATTTTTCTCGATTTTTGCTTGGGGAGTATTGTTTTGCAGTAAATCATCAAGGATTAAATTGGCATAAGATAAAGAAATATATAATTTTTCAAAATAGTTATGTGCAAAATATGATTATACAATAATAACAAAAAGAAATATTTAATTTAAAACATAAGGTAACAAAAACTATTGATAAATATAAGTAGAAAGATGGAAAGATAGATAGAAGTAGATATAAATAAATTGTTACGAAGGATGGCTGTTGTTTATTAGTGCGAAAAATATTACACAAAAAACACCGAAAAGATGATTATTTTTAAAAATTTATTTTCAAAAAAAAAAAAAATCACAATGCTAAAACTACAAAAGAAACAAACACTGATAAAGATGATGATTGTGATGAAGATGTTTTTATGATGCAAGCGGTCTCTATATTAATAACAAAAAAATATGAAAGCAAGGGAAGTAAATACTTGTGTAAATTTTTGCTTATTTTAAACAATGGGTGAGAGATTTTGTTGTTAGTTAGCTGAAATTGAAAAGGATCTCTTATATTGAAAGTAAATATTAAAGGTTATAAGGATTAACAATTCGTACGTATAGAAACAACTGTACAAAACTACAAAATCATTTATATACTTATTTTCTGTACAATTGTTTTGGCTGCTTGCACCCACATCTATATGTATGTATAGCAACTAAAAAAAAGTATATAAATTTATATACCAGTTAAGATCCATATTATACAACATCATCTTGTTGTATATAAACAGGCAACAGAAAAACAATTTTAATCCACAATTGGCACAACAAGAACAATAGATACAAATAATACACAACGAAAAATATAATCATTGTGCACTTACATACAAACAATACGAAATCATCACCATCATTACCGTCATCATCATACTTGGTCTTCTCATTGTCAGCATCATCATCTATAATATTACGAGTATATCCTGATTTCTCATTGGTTTCGGAAAAGGGTGAGTGTAACTGTGTAATGTAAATGAAAACTTAACTAATCTTAAGCAGAAGGATTTATTATTTTTTTCAACACACACACAGTTGCAAAAAAACGAGGCTTTTGCAGTATTAAAATTGCAACAGCAGTTACCCTAAAGTCTGCATTATGCTCTAGTCTTTAGTGTAGTCCAGATTATGGTGTAGACTATATAGCCAGTACTATAGCCTATTCTGGATTACAGTCTTACAGTGCAACATACTACTTTATACTCTATATTGTCATCTAGTTTATAGTCCAGTGAATAGTCCTGTCTATGATTGGAGTCAAGCCTATACACTATTCTATAGTCTGTCTATAGTCAGAGTCTGAACTGTAGTCTAATCTATAATCGGATGTAGTCTACTATATTGTCTATATAGTATATAGTCTGGACTATATTGTCTATAAGCTGGACTGTAGTTTTGCCCGCAGTTGGAGCTATAGACTTATCTATTGTCTGGTTTATAGTCTAGCCTATAGTCTGGTTTATAGTCTTGACTATTGTCTAGTTTTTAGTCAGGTCTATGATCCAGTCCATAATCTGGACTGTAATTTAGTCTACATTCGAAGCTATAGATTAATCTATAGTCTGGTTAATAGTCCAGCCTATAGTCTGCACTAAAGTCCAGTGTATAGTCAGGTATATGATCCGGTCTATAATTTGGACTCTAATTTATTTTACATTCGGAGCTATAGACTTCTCTATAGTCTGGTTTATAGTCCGGTATATAGTCTAGACTAAAGTCTAGTTTATAGTCACGTCTATGATCCAGTTTACTCTATAATCTGAGCTGTAGTCTATAGTCCTGATTATAGCATTTTATTCAGGCTTTAATATACTCTAGTTTATAGTAGAGACTAAGGTCTAGTCTACAATCTGGACTATACTATAGTATATAGACTGGATCGAAAGACTAATCATTAATATAGCATACATATATTGTCTAGTCTGGGATATAGTCTACTTTAAAGTCATGACTATAGATTATTATATAATCTGAACTATAGATCATTCTTTTGTCTGGACTATATAGCTTAGTCTACAGCCAAGACTATAGTCTTGTTTACAGTCTGGACCATAGTCTGGTTTTCAGGCATCAGTAGTTTATAGTAGTGACTATGGTCTAGTCTATAGTATAAACTGTTGGACTGAATATCTGGACTATAGTCATGACTATAGATTAGTATATAGTCTGGAGTATAGATGGACTATGTGGCTTAGTCTACAGACACGACTATAGTCTTGTTTACAGTCTGGACCATAGTCTATTTTTTATGCTTCTGTAGTCTTAAGTTTATATTATTGACTATGGTCTAGACTATAATTTAAACTATAGTATGGTCTGTGGACTGGATATCTGGACTAGGGTCTGATCTATAATCTATAGTCTGGAGTATTGATAAGTATTTAGTCTGGACTATAGTCTCTAGTTCATTCTTTAGTCTGACCTAGTCTACATTCTAAATGTCTACGTACTGAAAAGTCTAAATCTGGTCATTATTGTTGATTACAGTGAATCCTATATCATTGATTTAGATAGTTCATCATTACATCAAAGCCTATATCATTGTTTAATGTTATGGCAGAGAGTAGGGTATATTAAATACATTGCTTTTTTACAGAAAACCACACCACTTTTCCTTTTTCTTTCATTTTTTATTATTTTCTTTTTTTTGTTTTTCTACTGAAGGTCCTTTTAATAATAAGCACGCTTCCATGTTTCTATTCACATAATTTCTTTACCTTTTTTCTCAAATCATTTCAACCTTTATGCAGATGATATTAATAAAGATGTCCTTTTCATAATGATGGCATAATTTTCCATATTTTTTTTTCAGCTTGCCCTACGTAGGCAGAAAATTAAAAAAAAACTGAAGAAGCAAAATAAATATCTTCATTAATATTTTGATAGACATTTACGATAGTACACATGCTTATTTTCATTCATATTTATGAATTGTTAAAGTAAAAGTGTTTATTCATATTCCCAGTACTGCTGGCGGCAGCCCTTATAAATTGTGCTAGTTTGGTATATGAAATTTGCTGTCACCACTATTTCCCCATATGAACTACATGTCATATTTCGATTATATAATCCTTAAATTATTATAAAATGATGACTGTGGAAAATTTCAATTTTATTTATTTTTATTATTTCTAAGGTGTGACCGTGTTAAGAGGAAGTGGTCTATGATGAGTTATTATTGATGTAAAATTTGGTAAGTGATGGCGGAATGAATTTATTAAGAATTATTTCGTATCTTGGTTCAAAAATTTATAATTTTTTGTATCCTTTTCTTTGGTTCTTTAAATTCTATAGTCTTGACTATGCGCTACATCTACTTTAATTATATTCTAGATTTCTTAACTTTCATCCATCATTTTAAACTAAATTACAAAAAATATGTTTTTCTATAAACTTAAAAAAATCTTATGATATTCATCTCTAGATAATTGAAATGTTAAATGAAAACTAACGCATTACTATCATACAAAAAAAACTTGCAAACATCCAACGTATGTAGTAATTATCCTTTGACAGCCTTTAAAAATTATAATAAATCTTTAACAAAATGTGCCAAAAGTCACGTCATCATTCTGTCGTCCTCTAACTCCAACTTGGCACAGTAGGTGCTTATTAGATTCTAAATTTTTTTGCTCTTTTTTTTCATTTTAAACAGAAAAACTTCACAAAAATTAATAGCCCCATACTACACACTAAATAACTGAAAAAGTGTGGCTAAAAAACTAAATTAAAATAGCATTTTTTATAGTTTTAAAACAACAGCAGAAAAAAAGTAGCTGTCATTCTTCAGGCTACTTTCTAATTTCAAGTCTTTCAGCAATTCATACACATAAATACATGAAGAAAATGAATAAATGACTGAGTGACTGACTGACTGACTGACGACTCTGATGAATTATACACCTTAAGATGAGATAAATTCTAATGACAAGAATAAAAAAAATGTCTCTCTCACCCATCCCCCCACCTCGCTTTTCACTAGCACATTTTCATAATCAACATGCTGGCAGTTAGAGGTGTGTTGAAAGTTTTTATAAAGACATGTTGAAAAAATGCTAAATAAAATTTATATTATAGTATAGTCGTCGTAAGTTATACATATCTAAGATTATTAACACGCAATATAGCAATTTTAGATCAAATCACTTCTGGCCCGTAATGTTAAATATTGTGTATGGCGACAATTTATTATAGAAACTTATAATTACTGTTTCCTCTCAACGGTTTCTTTTTTCTTTGTTAACCGCTAGTAATAACTGAATATTGATGATCAATAAATGGTGACAAAATTATTTATTATTAAAAATCATCATAAGCCGCTTAATTGTAGACTAAGACTACTGAGTAGTTATCTATGAATGCTAAAAACCCCAAAAAAATTACATGCTCTTAAAGCTAAATATGTTTGCGTTAGCAAAAAGGGGGAAAAAACAAATATAAGTCTTAACTGTCTTTGTTTTTCAAAGCGATCTGACAAGATTTTCCCATTAGCAAAAAAGAGAAACGAAAAGCTATTGCCTATGAGCTGTAGGCAAGCATTAGGGTTTTCAACAAGAGAATTTATAGAAAATAGTTCCCGGGAACTATCAAGATCAAATAAAAGATCTAGAAAGCAATTTTGATTTAATATGGTGAACAATCTTGACTATAGTCTAGTCCAAACTTACGACTATAGTCTGATCTACAGTAAGACTATAATCTTATCTACAGTGAGCCTGCCAAAGACAACAATAGTGCGACAATTTGCTAAAAAATTTCGTGTGTCTTGACAATAGGCTATTTCAAACTTACGACTATAGTCTGATCTACAATCCGACTTTAATCTGATCTGCACAAGACAACAATAATGCGACAATTTTCCAACAAATTTCGTGTGCTTATGATGGCGCACATGATAGTTTTTTAAACATATTGTAGCATTATTCTTGTCTTGTGCAGGCCTTTAGGATGTATATATTGTGTTCTATAGTATTTATTTTGAACTTTAAGTTATGGCCACATTTTAAAACATTATTTAGAATTAAAAGTCTTTTCTAAGAAAATATTGAATAAAAGAGAATTTTCTTTCGTATTAAAATATTCAAGAAAAATCTATTTTTATAGAAATATTTTGACAAAATCCTATTTGACTACAAAATTTCCTAGAAAATTCTCTTTTTATAGAAATTAAATTTTCAAGAAAATTCTATTTTTTAAAATTTTTTTTATTTACTTTTAATTATTCTTATACAAAAAATGTTCGAGAAAATTATTTTTTTTATACAAAATTTTCTATGAAATTCTTCTTTTTTATAAAATTTTTGATTAAGTACTCTTTTAGTTATAGTTCTCTTTTATACAAATTTATTTTTTAGATAAAGTTATATTTTTTTCAATTCTCTAGAAAATTAAAAAAAAATCTCTTGTTTGAAAAAATGCTCTTTTTATAGAAACTTGTTAAGAAAATTTTCTCTTTTTAATAAGAATTTAAGAGAAAAATCTCTCCTTTTATAGAAAATTTACGATTTTAATAATTTTTTTTATAGAAAATTTTTGAAAAAAATCTTTTTTTATAGAAAAATTTTAAAAAAATTCTCTTTTTATAGAATATTTTCTAAAAAATTCTGTTTTATAGAATATTTTCTAAAAAAAATTCTCTTTATATAGAAAATTTTTGAGAAAATTCTCTTTTTATAGAAAATTTTTGAGAAAATTCTCTTTTTATAGAAAATGTTTAAGAAAATTCTTTTTTTATAGAAATTTTTGAGAAAATTCTATTTTTATAGAAATTGTTTGAGAAAATTCTGTTTTTATAGAAAATAAAATTTTTGAGAAAATTCACTTTTTATAGAAATTTTTTGAGAAAATTCTCTTTTTATAGAAAATTTTTAAGAAAATTCTCTTTTTATAGAAAATTTTTGGGAAAATTCTCATTTTATAGAAAATTTTCTTTTTTTATAGAAAATGTTTGAAAAATTTTTCAATAAAATTTATTTATTAAAAATTTTCGATGTAATTCTGTTTTTATTGAAAATTTTCAATAAAATTTTCTTTTTGCAGAAAATTTTTAATAAATTCTTTTTTTGTAGAAAATTGTATCTCTTTTTATAAAAAATTTTCAATAATTTTTTTATAAACAATTCTCGATAAAATTCTATTTTTTACAAAATTTTCCATAAAATTCCATTTTTGTAAGAAATATTGAATAAAATTTTTTTCTTATAGAAAATTTTCCATAAAATTCTTTTTTATAAACAATTTTCGATAAAATTCTACTTTTTATAAACAATTTGCAATGAAAATGTCTTTGTTAAAAAATAATGCGGAATCAATTAGAAACCCTAGTACGAACGTACATCATTTTTAGAGATACGACAACGAGTATCTTAAAAGCGTTATAACGTGTCCATTACAACCACGCAAACATTTTCACACATACACAAACTGGCCTTTTGTGATATCAAAGAGTTTCTTCTTTCAGTCGCAGTTTGTTGTTATCGCGCTTAGTTAAGCATGCTCTTTACAATCATTGCAGCACGTTATTTGCGTGTATTTCTTTGTAACACAACACATATAAGAGATGTTTAAATTGTGTAGTTTCAAAATAGATACATAGATACATTTTACTACTACTTTTACAGTAATCTATTTTTTCGGAAATAGTAGGGATCGTTAAAGGATCAGCCAGTTTTTCGTATTTTAATAAAAATTAAAAAATTTTGAAAACTTATTTTTGACCCCCATGTAAACAAATTTTGATTGTGGGATAAAATACCATTTTGTTAAGATTTTGGGAATTAAAGTTGTTAGGGAAAAGTCCACCTTACTGATCTACTATCAAACAAAGTAGTGTAACCAAAAAGTAATACATACAATATAGAGCTAAATAGATGGTAGTATATTGAATGGCATTACCATGTTGGACACTATGTAGTTTTTCATGTTGCACTATTGCTGTCAAGATTTTTGCTTGTGATAAGGTAAATCTACGTACCACCAACATGCCGGTGGTAAAAATGCTTTAAAACTCTTTGTTTTTTCTTCCACACTAAAAATCTACAAGAAAACGCAACCAACAACAACAGAAAAATTAAGAAAAGAAAACTAAAAGAAAAGCTAAAATGCCTTCAACAAATAAATGCAAATGTTGCATCAAGCGTTAAACGGATGACGAAGTTTGCTATATCATCTTATAGTCAAAGATCGTTTGTTGTTGGTGGTTGGTTTTTAGAGGCACACAATTCTATGACGCATTACAGTGGCTGTATTTGTTTTTTTTTTCTCGTTAGTAGTTGCTATTAGTTAACGTTTTATTTTTTTAGGAATTACTTCATCTTCTTCATCTGCATTTGATTCCAAGTTTTCCACAATTTCTTAGCCAAAAGGCCTTTTGTTGTTGCTGCATCTTACAAGTATTTGTGCGATTGTTAGTGCTGTCTGATATCATCCAAATCTGTTATTTAAATATTTATTATCTCTGGTATATATCTAACAAAAATGTCGTCACTCGTTGTGTTTTTTTATCATTTCGTTTTATTTTTCTTTTTTTTCTCACCTTTTAAAAGCTCATTTGAGATTCTTTTCTAATCAGTTGATATAACTCACGTTGTTTTTTTATCTAGAATTTAAAGTGTGATTTACTGTGAGATTTAAGAAAGGAGTGATATTTTTGGTCGGTAGTTTAATGTTTCTCAAAGGAATATTTTTCTTCACTGAATAGTTTAGAATGATAAAGAACTTTATTTGCAAATTTTGTTTAATTAAAATTTTTTCCAAAAAATTTTGTGTATCTTACACAGGCAGACTAGTAGTAGCACCTTATACCCCCGAAATGCAATACACCAATTTAGGTTTAAACCACAGCCAGGTGACCAGCCAGGACATAGTCCTGCGGGCTACTGTCAAATCGTACCAAGGACAAGCCGAGGAGTGAAGTGACATTACCAGCTTATCCCCCGAATTGCAATACACCAAGGTAGAATCTATCATTAAGGAAACATTCCCCGAGAGGGTAGTGTGTTGGTTGTGACCCGGACAGGGATGTACAATTCAATGATATGACTTGTATAAGTGTTGGTAAACAAAATGACTGGACCAGCATTTGATTAAAATGGTAAAAAAATGAAATTTGTAAACTGGAAAGGAATAACTCTCCCATGTATGGTTTATTGTGTTGGAATAATGTCTTAAAATGATATTGGATAAGTAAATTATAGCACGGGAAAGATATTGAAGGCACAAACTGACCACGCTTGCTTACAAATAATGAGTTTGATAAGTACTTACTACGGGAGTTACTAAGTTACTAAGTTTTATTACTAAGAAAAACTTGTCGTGATGATTTTAACACAGACCCGTCCTTTTTATTAGATTCCAAATTTACTACGTCTGAAGTCATTCTTTAGAAGTAATTTTTATGTTTTTATTTTTAAGGTTATTAGGAAGTAAAATTGTGTTATTATAGAATAAATTAAACGCATATATAAATCTACTCCAAGAAAATGGGTTTATTTCAAAAATTTCATTACAAAAAATATACCTTAAATTTTAAACAAAATTAGATTATTTTCGCTTCTTTGGAAGTAAATAAACATCACTTACACAGAAGGTAAATGAATCAACTTAGTGCTACTTATTAAGTGGTGATAAATGTTATTCTTTTGAAAGTATTTCGTTTTATTTTTGCTGAGACTGCAAAATAAAATGGGTTTAATTAAAAAAATTTAAGTAAATTTAAATTTTAAACAAAATTGTATTCCTTTCGCTTCTTTGGAAGTCAATAAACATCACTTACAGAGAAGGTAAATAAATTCACTTAGTCCTACTTTTTAAGTGGTGATAAATGTTATTCTTCGTTTTATTTTCGCTGGGATTTCATATAAAGTTGTACAACTATTCGAGCTCAATTTTCCCAGTTAAGGTCGTTTTTTGAATAAAAATTTAGTTTTTTAAACATTCAAAAGTTTAAAAAACGAAAAATTGTTTCCCTTTGATCATTTGCAACATGATCATGTCAAAGGTACTTAAATGAGTTTTTCCTTAAATATTTTAAACGATAAAAGTAAAACAAAACTTTCATTAATCAAACAGTTGGAGTTATTTTCGAAAATGTTAAATTTTCTTATTTTTTTGCAAACTCACAGGTAGATAAGGTATCAGTAACATGTATATTTGTTTTAGATAATCTAAGCGCCACTGTTTTTCATTTAAATCTATAAGAAAATGATTAAACATTTTCCTCATCCACATCGAAAATGTGTCAGCATATTCTAGATGGATCGCTGGCAAAGATCACAAGAGAAAAACAACGTCAATTTCAACGCCTTATAGAAATGGGTACCCGACAAAAAAAGGATAATGGTAATTATTACCACAGTAGGTTAAATACAAACACACACTAACTAACTTGGCTAGTTCATAGTTGCAACATATGAAAGCGGCTTTTGTTTGTAGTTTGTTAAAGAAAAGTGTGTGTTTTAACGGGCTGCTGTATTAGAGAGTAAAAGAAGCGGTGTTTTATAAGATTTTGATATCAAAAGAAATTCTTAGAAATTTTCTTTCTTTTTTTTCGTAGTTATAATTCAAAGACAATTATGATTTAGCACAATACAACTAGTTTGATCAATGATTTTTTTTGTCTAGGCCACCTATGGTTTTTTAGTTTTAGTTACAATATCCTAAAATATGATGTATAACCTGGATTTGGGTTTTATTTTAAATTATGAAAGAATGTCTTTTAGATTAATTTTTTTTTCAATATGATGAGCAAGCAAATGTGTTGTTGATGGCGTCCTATTTTGTTTTTTGTTGAACTCATTGTAGGGATTACAAGCTTGTAATCGATCAATTGTACTAAATGTAATTATTTCACATACAAATGACTTACAAGTATTATTTTGTTCATTTTCTTGTTAGTTTTTTTATGAATTTAAAAAAAGCATAAAATTTAAAATTTCATTGCATCATAATTTAGTTGTTGTTTGAAATTTCTTTTGTTTTCTTATAAATTCAAGTCAATTGCACTTTTTGTCTTAAATACAAAAAAAAGGAATGAAATACCAAAAAACTAAATAAATTTTTTCCCTGAGAATGCATTTATACAAAAGATTCATAAAATCACAAAAATCGATTAATTATGGTTTGATTTGTTTTCTTAAAACCTGAACAAATTTTCAGACATCATGTTTTTTTTTCTTCTTGTTCTCTCCAGCAATGTGATTTTCATAAAATTAACACTAAAATTTGATATGAAAAGACCTCCTTGTCTCGACTGGCGCCAATTTTTCAAACATCATTAATACTGTATTATAGATCGGTTTAGCTTTCAGTTCAAGTCATTTTCAATAACAACCAAAATAATGCATCTAATAAGTTTAAAGCTTCAATTAAACTGTCTCCACTTTGTAACAGCACATAGTTTTCCAGGCAAGAGAAGTGTATGATGAATGTAATTTATGCTCTACACCACTTTAGTGGGTATATTGGGTAACGCACAATCATATTGGTCCTCTACCTAATTATACCGATCGGATCAGAATCATTTTCTGAGTCGATTTAGCTATGTCCGTCCGTCCGTCTGTCTGTCCGTCTGTCTGTCTGCCTTTGTGTCTGTCAGTCCATGTAAACCTTGTTATCAAACTACAGGTCTCAATTTTGTCCCAGGGACCTATTGAAAATGGTTAAGATCTGTCTATTATTTAACCTAGTCCCCACACAACTGAACCCCTGAATAGGACTTGTAACCCGTGTAAACAAACTACAGGTCGCTATTTTGGAGATAATTCAATGAAATTTGGCACATGATCTTTTATAATACCGACTTAAATGCCCACAATTTTATTCAACAATAAATGGCTTAAGTAAATCTGAGGCAAGGTACCATACAACTAAAATGCTTTATTATAAAAACTAAATCACATTTTATTCTTGTAACAGGTGAAGGGTATTATACGGTCGGCCTCGCTCGACTATAATTTCTTACTTGCTTTTTTTTGTTGATAAA
This sequence comes from Lucilia cuprina, assembly GCF_022045245.1. Lineage (NCBI taxonomy): Eukaryota > Metazoa > Arthropoda > Insecta > Diptera > Calliphoridae > Lucilia > Lucilia cuprina. The sequence continues at coordinate 41,702,282 of NC_060951.1, read as the reverse complement.
TCCGTCATTGTCAACTCAGCTTGTTTAACATTCCTTCAATATCGTCTCCCTATACATTTCAGAACTAAAACAAATACAATAAAAGATTCTGTAAAAAGGCCAACTGTTGCCTCATTCAATCAATTGAAACCTTTTTTATATATATTCCAACTTTTCTTTCTCTCTTTCTCTTCAGATTGACATATGAAAACAACCATAATTTTTTTATATATATTTTAATTCAACTGGTTATTCAATCTTTGTTAAATGTCTGCATTTGTCTGGCCGTCAAAAAGCGTCATAATGTTCATTTATTTGTCGTTGTATTAATAATGAGATGTCGAGGCAAAACTGCCATCGGTTAGAAGGTATTTAATTGTTAAACGTTTTTGTTGTTCTTTTTACTCTTTTTGTTGATTTTTTTTGTTAAAGTGTTTTAATAAAATGTCATTTATTCCCCCTTGATTGTTCTCTCCTTTTTTTTGTATATAGTACTCAACAGAATGTCATTTCTATGGTATTTGACATATGTCAGTTTAGTTCTCACACTTGTTTGTGATTTTTATTTAAGGTGGCGGTAGATTGATTGGAGTTTTGTAGAATCGAAATTGTTTTTTCACTTTTCATTCATTTTTCTTTCATTTATGAAAAAGTTCAATCAAAGTCAAGTCAAATGAATGAGCTAGCAAAAGTAGCTCTAAGTGAATTTTTTTACCTTCTGTGGAAGTGATGTTTATTGTATTCCAAAAAAAGCGAAAAGTATCCAATCCTGAGAATGACTGCAGATATAGTGAATTTGGAATCAAATAGAAAGAACATCTCTCCTATGACAAGCCTGTCTTTAAATCATCACTTCTTCAGGTCTTTTTCAGTATTTCCATGAAATAAATTCTACTTCTTTTTCGCTTCTTGGGAAGTTCTTTTTATGCTGGGTGTGCCATTCTATAGATCAGTCCATATAACAGTTAACAGATAATTATTATTTCGAGTTTAGAGATCAGTCTATAGAAAAGTCTGAAGATCAGTTAGTAGGTCTACAAATGAATCTATAGACATGATCAGTCTATATATAGTTCAGTCTCAGACTAGTCTTAATATAAATCTATATATGAGTCTGAATATATAGAATATAGATTTGTCTATAGATCTGCAAAGCAGAGTCTATATTTCAGTCTCATGTAAGAATAAATCTATATGCTAGTTTGAATACGTAGATCACTCTTTAGATAAGTCTTTAGATCATTTTACAGGTGAGCCTATAGATCATTTTATACTAATTCGAAAATTAGTCAACGGTTTAGTCTATTGGTATATTGATCCTTATATTTTTTATAGATATTCCTAAGTAAAATATATATCGGTTAATAGACTAATGTATGTGTTTGAAGATCATTGAATCTTAAGATCAGACGGTCCAAAGATCAATCTACTTTTTATCTACATTTTTAGAAGAGTTTATAGATCAGTCTGAAGGCGAATATACATGTATATCCTCAATATAATGAATATAAACGGGTAGACATACAGATCATTTTATAAAGAATGTATCGATCGGTCTATAGACTAGTCTATGGATCATTCTTTAGAAGAATATATAGACGGTCCTATAATAAACCGGGTTCTAGTTAGGATTAACCGATTTTTTGTTAAAATAAACGTAGACTAATATATAGTCTATTGATTTATTTACAGATCTTTGAATCTAAAGATTAGTCTGCCCAAAGATCAATCTATGTTTTAGTCTGCAGATCAGTCTGTATATAAGTCTATATACGTGTATCAGTCTACAGCAGTTCTATCGATCGGCCTATAGACTAGTCTATAGATCAGTCTTTAAAACAGTCGTATACAAGATCCTATAAATTCATGGGTCTCTATTAGGATTAACCGATATAACCCTAAACATTTCTTTAAATGAAGAACCTTACAAATTTCCCGAAACAAAAAAAACTAACTTAAAAAATGACATTTCCTAAAACTTGGAAAAAAATCGAAACCGTTTATCAACTGCTGCTAAGAAAATTGATGAATTGACAAGCTGTTCATGTTTCATCTCATAAGTATTTGAGCTACCTGTTTCCTAAATCTGGAATTAAATTAATTTTTTACTCACTCCTTTTTAAATCCCCTCTACACACAGTGGCTCAAACAAATGCTCTTCAACAAAATTACAACAAGTGACAACAATCAATCTTGGCAAAAAAAGAGAGGACAACAAATTTTCAATTACATTTTCACAAAACACTTGTTCACTTGAAGGGCTTATTCATAATTAATTGCATGTCCTTTTTATGTGTGTGTGTGTTTTACTTACTCGATCACATGTAACTGATCTTTAACTTAGTAATGTTTTACTATTTTGTTGTTTTAAACTTCCTTATGCTCTTTTGTTTTTTTTAAATACTTAGTTTTGTTTTTTTTTTTGTTTCAGGTGGCGTTAAATTTAAGCAAGTGCTTTTGTTTTTCATTGTCCTTTTTTTTTGAATTGTCCTGCTGTGCAAAAATTTGCCATTTCTCTGTATGAGGAAGATCTCTTTGTATTTTGTTTTAAACCTATAGCGCATGGCGCTAAGTAAACAAAAAGTTGATCCTTTTATAAGAATCCTTTGTTTTTACATCAGAATCCTTTTGCTATGAGTGTGTGTGTTGTTGTTTAGCTGGTGATCTATTTTCATAATTATTCATTCGTAACGCCGGTTTACTATTGTTCTTTTTTTGCAATTTACAAATTCTACCGGTTGACCTTCTTGTTGTGAATTTTTTGCAATTCGGAATGCTCAGCTTCTGTTGCTGATCCTTTCATAAAGTTGATCCTGCTTTAAGCCCTTTTGTAAAGGATGCAAATTTTATTTCTGCCAAATAAATATCCTTGAATTGTATACACTTGTTGGCAAATTATAATTGGTTCAACAAACTGTTTTATTTGTATTTCTTTTCATGTTATTTTCACTTGTTTGATTGTGTTGCTGTATTATATTTTCTTTAAATCTTTCGGATTTCAATTAGGATTTAGTAATTGATCCTTTTATTGAGATCAGGTCTTTTTTTGAAAAATAACTACTTTAGATATGCAAAGTGTTTTGTTTTGTATTTGAATATTTATTAAATTTCGAAACAAAGAGTTCGATCTTTCTTTGAAATAAGCGCTGAATAGTACGATTCATACATATTCTAATATTTGAACTTATTACTTAATACCCTATTAATTATCGAACGGAAAAAAAGCTAACAACAAAACCACAATACAAAGTCAATCAAAGAAAAGATCATTATTAAACTGCAACTTTTAATATAAAATTTCAATTAATTTAAAATAACGACAGACTAAAGAAAAGAAATACTTAAATCACAATCATGCCAAACCCATTAATTGACGAAAATTCAATTTTAATTGAGGCACAAACAAAAGACACACGTACCGCAACAAAATGACAATGAAAAAAAAAACTATATTTGACACGAACTATAATGATCTAAACATGAATTAAAAGTAGACAAACGACTTTAAATTTAACTAACTGACGGACGAAATGAATGAATTGGTTGGTTAAATGACATACGCAGATTTCCGCCTTATTCTCTCTCTTGATGGCTACCCGCTCGTACTACTGAAACTATTACATATAAACTGGATCAAGTTAACAATCACACGTAAAAAAACACACACTCAAACACATGGCAGCCATTAACAAGTTTTTTTCGATTGTTTCTTGACCTAATGTCTTGCCTAGATCTCAAATACCATTAGCCCCAAGTTTGTTAGATGTGGCATATAAAAAAGAGAAAGAGAAACTTTATAAAAGCGTAGTAACCATATTTTAATTAAAAGTCATTAAGTTGTAGACGAATTGACTTCATCAAAAGTCAATTCTTTCTTAGCATAATACAAAATCAAAAAAAAAGTACCAGATCACGCTTAAGCACTGTTTATTTTTCAAAACAAGCTTTTCTTTTCTTCCATCCAGATCCATACCCACCACACCCTTGGCAATGAATGTGTATTTTATACGAATTGTTATAATAAACAAGCAAAAGATGTAAAACGCTTTATTGTATTTTAATTGTCCTGCATGCAAACGTTGTGTGATGATCACTGTGTCGTACTTCTAGATGACAGACTGATCATTTAGCAGAGATTCAAACTGAAATACATAAACAGTGAGTTGGAGTATTTTGTTTAGTTGCAACGACTTCTTAATGAGCTTTACTGAAACAGAAAAACCTATTTGAGAACAATTTTGAAAAATTTTACTAGTTTTCAAGAAATTTCTTTTTTTAGAGAAAATTTTAAAAAAAATTCTCTTTTTAGAGAAAAATTTCGGTAGGTTAGTGGTTAGTGTTCTAGTCTGGTAGACCGGAGGTGGTGGGTTCGATTCCCACCCGTGGCACTGGTTAAGGAGCGCACAACAGGCCCGATAGAGGCCTAGGTGTATTTCTTCGGATTTGATGTGTATACATCCTCCTTTCAAACTAACTAACTAACTAACTAACTAAAGAAAATTTTCGAGAAAATTATCTTTTTAGAGAAAATATTCGAGAAAATTCTCTTTTCATAGAAAATTTTCGAGAAAATTCTCTTTTTAGAGAATATTTTCGAGAAAATTCTCTTTTTAGAGAAAATATTCGATAAAATACTCCTTTTAGAGAAAATTTTCGAGAAAATACTCCATTAAGAGAAAATTTTTGAGAAAATTCTCTTTTTACAGAAAACTTTTGAAAAAATTCTCTTCTTATAGAAAACATTTTCGAGAAAATTTTCTTTTTAAAGAACATTTTTGAGAAAATTCTTTTTTCTTTTTATAGAATGTTTTTGAGAAAATTCCCTTTTTATAGAATATATTCGAGACTATTCTCTTTTTATAGAAAATTTTCGAGAAAATTCTCTTTTTATAGAAAATTTTCGAGAAAATTCTCTTTTTATAGAAAATTTTCGAGAAAATTCTCTTTTTATAGAAAATTTTCGAGAAAATTCTCTTTTTATAGAAAATTTTCGAGAAAATTCTCTTTTTATAGAAAATTTTCGAGAAAATTCTCTTTTTATAGAAAATTTTCGAGAAAATTCTCTTTTTATAGAAAATTTTCGAGAAAATTCTCTTTTTATAGAAAATTTTCGAGAAAATTCTCTTTTTATAGAAAATTTTCGAGAAAATTCACTTTTTATAGAAAATTTTCGAGAAAATTCTCTTTTTATAAAAAATTTTCGAGAAAATTCTCTTTTTATAGAAAATTTTCGAGAAAATTCTCTTTTTATAGAAAATTTTCGAGAAAATTCTCTTTTTATAGAAAATTTTCGAGAAAATTCTCTTTTTATAGAAAATTTTCGAGAAAATTCTCTTTTTATAGAAAATTTTCGAGAAAATTCTCTTTTTATAGAAAATTTTTGAAAAAATTCTCTTTTTATAGAAAATTTTTGAAAAAATTCTCTTTTTATAAAAAACATTTTCGAGAAAATTCTCTTTTTATAGAACATTTTTGAGAAAATTCGTTTTTGTTTTTATAGAATTTTTTTGAGAAAATTCTCTTTTTATGGAATATTTTCGAAAAAATTTTCTTTGTATAAAACATTTTTGAGGATATTTTCCTTTTATAGAACATTTTTGAGGAAATTTTCATTTTATAGTACATTTTTGAGGAAATTTTCTTTTTATAGAACATTTTCGAAGAAATTATTTTTTTATAGAAAATTTTAGAGTAATTTCTCTTTATATAAAACAACTTCGGAAAAAGCTCTTTTTAAAAAAGAATAGAATTCAAATTCTAGATTTTTTCTTATTTTTCATTAAATTTTTGTAAAATTTTTGTTCTTATATTACGACAAAAAATATTCATACTATACGTGTACATGGTGTAGGGTACTAACAAAATTCATGAATGAATATAAAACATGCGACGACAATTTGGCGTCAAGCCAACGAACCACAATTCCAGATTTATTTTACTTTTTTTGTTGTTGTATTCCTGCTGCTGTAGACTTTTTTAAGTTGTCGTTTGTTTTTTTTTTATTCTAGCAAAGCTCTCATCAAAAATCTTTGAAATCTTGATTGAGATTCGTGTCTTGAGTCCACAAAAATGTGTACAAGAAAAAGTAGGAATAAAGAATCAATCCATCTTTGGTGGCGTGTCTTTGTTACCATATGAAATGACAATTTTATTGGAATGTAATCGGACAACATGGACAAATGACAGCTAAACGCACGACAATACCATTTGTTGTATGTATTATGTTTGATGCAGTTCAAAACTAGAAACAACAGATGAATTAGTTGACCGAAACAAACTAGAAAACGACCGACCGGCTGGCTGGTTGTTGTGACTATTTGATTTGTTTATTTTAAATTTCGTGACTAAATTGTAACGACTTTTTCCTGTTGCATTTCAATCTTCATCTAGCGGTCATTCGTTTTATTCCGATGCTTTTCAAAAACTCATTTAAAAAACCTGAAAAATATAAAACGCAAAAAATGAAAATGAAAAAAAGGCTTGTCTTGATTACTATATAAAGTAGTAAAGTGGACTGTATAATGTCTCTGCTTAAATAAATCTCTATAAGAGTATGTATGTAACTCTAGTTAATGATGATGACATTGGCATTGGTCTAGTCCTCCTCTTAACTATTTTAAATGAAATTAAAGATCAAACAAAAAAACCAGTTAATTTTAGTTATTTGTTTAGTTTTTCCTTTTTATGCAACAGTTTGCTGGTTTACTTAACTTAATTTTAATTGTTGTCTTTTTGTTGGTCCGTTATTATATACAGTTGGAGTTCATAGACAATTTGACATTTTAAGACATTTGTGCCTGCCTTGATTTGTGTCACATTTGTCTTTTATTTTGAATACTACACCTGTTGTTTGAGAAAAATTTTCTCATGCAACGTTTTTGGTTTTATATTTTTAAATGCCAGACAAGTGATTTATATGTCGTAATAGGAAGTGATATTTTGTTTTCAAATGTCATTAAAGAAAATATTACTTAATTTATGTTAATCGTAGCGAATAATTTTCGAAATCTTATGGGGAATTTATTGGTTTTATTCTGAAATATATAAAACCCCTTTTAAATTTTTTTTTGAAAATTTTACTTAATCTCGAAAATAGACTCTTGTTAAATACAATTTTCAAAACATATTTCTTTTTATTAAACATTTTCTGCACACTATTCTTTGTATGAAACAATTATAGAACATTTCTGTTTTTATATAAGACTTTCAAAAAATTCTCTTTTTTTAGTAAATTCAGGAAAAATTTCTTATTTTATAGTAAATTTTTGAAAATTGTCTCTTTTTTTAGAAATCTTGGAAAAAAAAATTATCTTTTTATAGGAAATTTTTGAAAATTGTGGCTTTTTAAGAAATTTTGGAAAAAGTTTTCATTTTATAGAAAATTTTGGAAAAAAATTCTCTTTTTATAGGAAATTTACGAAAATTGTCTTTTTTTTTTTTTGATTTGAAAATGTTCGATTTCGATGTAGAAAATTTTAAATAAATATTGTTTTTAATAGATAATTTTCCATTCAATTTCTATTTTCTAAAAAAATATTCGAAATTTTTCTTTTTTTACAATAGAGAAAAAAGGAAAACTTAATTTAATTGTTGCATAATATTTTTGGAATTATATCGAAAAGTTATTGGTTCTATTCCGAAATCTAAAAAATAACTTATATAAAATATTTAAAAATAATAGTTTTTTCCAGAAAATTATTCAAAAAGTCTCTTTTCAAAGAAACATTTCTCTTTATATAAAAAATGTTTGTAAAATTTTCTCTTTGTATAGAAAATTTTCGAAAAATATCATTTTTTATAGAATTTATTTTTACAAGACATTTTTCATTATTAAATTTGTTTTCAAAGAAACGTTTCTCTTTATATAAAAAAGTTTGTAAGATTTTCTCTTTTTATAGAAAATTTTCGAAAAATATAATTTTTTATAGAAAATTTGTTTTTTATAAGACATTTTTCAATAAAATTTCTTTTCTTATAGAGAATTTTTAATAAATTTTCTCTTTTTACATAAATTTTTTAAAAGATTTTTATAAAAAATTTTTTGAAAAAATTATCTTTTTATAGAAAATTTTCTAAAAATTTCTAATTTTGAAGAAATTTTAGAAAAAATTTTCTTTTTATAAGAAATTTTTTTAAATATTCTCTTTTTCTAGGTAATAACAATTGACTTAATTATTGCTTAAAATTTTCGAAATACAATCGGAAATTTATTGAATCTATTCCAAAATCTATAAAATATAATTTTTTTAAATAAAATTTTTCAAAAAATTATTCTTTTCTAGAAACTTATTCAAAATTTCTTTTTTTATAGGAAATTTTTAAAAAATTTCTTCTTTTATAGGAAATTTTAGAAAAATTTCTCTTTTTATAGATAATTTTCAAAAAATTTCTATTTTTATGGACATTTTTCGATAAAACATATTTTTTTATAAAAAATCTTCCACAAAATGTTCTTTTCTTATAGAAAATTTTTGATAAAATTTATCTTTTTAAAATTTTTGATAAGTCTTTTCTTTTTACAGAAAACTCTCAACAAATTTTCTCACTTATACAAAATCTTCCACAACATTTCTTTTCTTATATTCTCTATTTAGAAATTTTTACAAAATTTCTTCTTATAGAGAAAATTGTAGTCTTTAGACTAGCAATTTTAACAGTTCATAAACTTGTGCATACACTGCACAGGAAAAGCTTTACTTACCCGGTAAGCAGGCAAGTAATGTTAAAGCAATTTTAACGTGCTTACTTTTGGGGTAAATAACTAATTATTTTTGTTCGATGAGGTTCTTGAAATATTTTCTACATTAAGGTATTAATCGACGTTTAAAAAAGCTTAAAAAAACCTCTTTTCACTACTTTTTCATTAGAAGTTTAAGTCATTGTTTTGGAACGGTGATGTCATTGCAGGCATGTACTTCCACGCTCGCTTACTTCTGTTACAAAGAAGCTGTTTAGTAAGTCAGCTGAAAATAAAATATTTCTATATTAGATAATAAGAAAATCATTACTAGAGTACTTCTAAGTAATGCAACCAAAAAAAAGTAATTTAATAGTATGTGTTTATGGAGTTTTTGCTGGGTATATGACTTCTCGCTTCAGAATAGCATCGACATTTTTAAAATAATTTTCCAATAATTTTTGGCATTACAAATCAACGCCATTTGCCTTAAAACTTCCTTCCACATTCCCCTTCTTAAAAAAAACTAAAATAAAACATTTACAAACAAAAACATTCTTGAAATGTCATGGTATTTTGATTTTGAATATTCAAATTCATTATACATCAAATGTCTACAGCATTAAAACTCTTCAAACTTAGCAATGGCGTAGTAAAATAAATATTTTCAATTTGGCATGAGATTCAAAAACACTCAAAACAATAATGAACGACGTCATTAAAAAAAATATATAAATTAAAATCATTATAATCACAATAATTCGTCAACCCTTAATAATGTCAGAAAACAAAAAAAATAAATATTAAAATATAATAAAATATGGCAGGACACTTAAAGGCCAACATGAAAATTTGCACATAAATAAAAGCGTCATTGTCAATCTCAAAATTCTCAAAGGATATGCTAAATATACATTCATATACAAACAAACACACATACTCCCCTGCACTGGTTAAGCCACTTAAACTGACATCTAAACAAGAATAAAGGAAATGACTGCTTTTCTCAAATTGACCGACTGCCATTTTTAATATTTGTTATATAGATAAAGAAGAGATTTTTTTTTTAAATTATAATCACAAAGCTTGAATTTGTAGCCGCTATTTTGTTGTTGTTCATATCCATTCATATTAATTTTTTTTTTGCCTGCACCAAGTTGTTGATTGTTTGCTTTTTATTAAAATATAAAAAACTGAAATATTTTAAATAAATGTATATAAACAGTAGAGTACATAGAATAATAAGTAGATATTTTATTTATATGTTTGTGTATGTGTATTATGTACATATATCCTTGTATTTTTATGTAAACAAAGATAGTACTTGTATATTTATATGTCAAAAGGATAAATGTCTACTACTGCGTTCTTTATTTTAAAAAAATGACGTTTTTCTTTTAGGTCCTTTGCGCTTGATTTTTTTATTTACTAAATGAAAACGAAAAAAAAAACTCTTTGACGTTCATTCATTATCCGTTCCTCCACTTTTGTTTGAGAGTACTGGATGCTGAGCCCTGGATGATCCTTAAGTTTGTTGTATTGCGTTTGTTTTTGTTCTCGTAATATTGAAAAATAAAACAAGACTACATGTGTAATTAGCATGGAATCAGAGCAAATTGAAGGTTATTTTAAAGGCTATTATGAGAAAAGGGCCTTTTTGAAATATACATTTGCTTTTATATATTTTCAATTCACAATCGGTGTTGTACGGTTGTATCATAGTATGTCATAATTTTTTTATTAGTGATTTTTTTTGTTTCAATAAATTTTATTTTTTATGACTTACAACAGTACAACGATACGACATCGATTGTGAATTGAACAATAATTTTGGTTTTCGTTCGAAACAGGGTATACAAAGTAAGTTTTAGATATCAGTAGGTTAATGACTAATTATTGTCAACAGTTGTTTGTTCCTGCTAACTTTTTCGGATTTTTTCTTCCAAAATTTCCATTTGTAATCTTGTCTTTTATATTTTGCGATTCAGGAGATGAATCCGAATATTCACCCTAATATAGAATTGATCTTTATTGGGGCTACCTTATGATCTCTGGTGGCGTGTCATAATATTTATGAACGTTATGATACTCCAAAAAGTGCCATAGTGTCTTGGTCGTTATGACAACTCTTAAAAGTGTCATAATGTCCATGGACTCTGTGACACTTTAGAAACAGAAATGCATTTGCAAATTTCTTAAGAGTTTAGAAAAGAGAAACTCTTATTCCGAAAAGAATTGTCCCTAACTTTAGTGTATGTTGCATTTTGGATTCCTTAAAAAGGAGGGGACCGGATAGACGGCCTTGGGCCGGGCCCAGGGGTTTTTAATTCTGGGGTATTTCGAATACCGTCTTCGCTAAATCAAGTTTTTTTTGGGAATAGATTCTCTAAAATCCATGGACTTTCTGTCAATTTGTTAATATACATTGCTACACTTTTAAAATTGTCATAACGACCATGGACACTATGACTCAATTAAGTGTGTCATAGCATCCATGGACATTATGTCACTGGACATTGTGACACGCCACCGTGATCTCCAAAGGGACCTCACGCATAACTAAAACAGTAAATCGCTAATGGAATTTTTCCCCTCTTATCCAGATGGAAACTCTGACCATCTATTTGTTATAATACTTTTACTTGAAACCTGTGACTTTTGCAATACAGTCAAGACGCGGGAAGTTTTTAAACATGTTCAGAACGGAAGATTTTTGTTACAATTAGATTTTATTTACACTGGAGGGTTTCACTTAAGCTACGAGGAACATCGGTAATTTCGTAACCTTGATTTTTAACGACATCATTGAAGGTTCGCACTTCGATCGACAAACATTGGAAATAACGAAACGTTGACCGTTAACTTACGGACATCCCTTAAGGCTCTCGATATTTTGATCAAAATAAGATCTAAATATACTTTTAGTTACATTCACTCTTTGTTTTAAAATATGTAAGTCAGGTTACACTAAATGTCTTAAAACGAAACTTTATCGAAATGGAGAAGTTTCACGTTGACCTTTACGAACATCCCTTAAGGCTCTCATTTTGATCGTAATATATAGACATTACTTGTCTTTAAACGAAACTTTGTCGAAGTGGTAGATAATATGAGTTCATTCAAAAACGTTATTCTTACTATTACATGGCCCAACAACGAAAATGTTTATGTCATCAGGATAAAAAAAACTGCAAATATGGTGTCGATTTGTTCTCCCAGAGAACATAATAACCACTGTCGTTGTTGCTAATCTGAGAGCGCTCCAGGTTACAACTAGAATTCTGATCGGCAAAAAGCTTTGTTAAGAGCTTTCTTGCACTCTTAATTCCACACGAATGTATGCTTACACTTGTATAAAAAACGATTTAAACTAGTAAGAGAAACTAGAATCACAGTTTGAATTGCATGATTGGGTTGGAACGAGTAGAGTTCCGATTGGACTAATACATGAGGCCTTTCCAAAATCCTTAAAATAATAAAAATACCTCATTCTGTCATAATTTAATGAATTAATTGCAGGGGTGTGGTTGTTTCCGCAATAACAATAATGATGTCCTTTAACAAACTCTCTCATTCTCATATGTAACACTGATAGTATGAGTAAATATGTAAAAGTATGAATGTGTTTGTACATTTTCAATTGTGGTTGTTGGGCTGCTGCTCATTATAAACAATTTTTGCATAATGAATGTTGTCATTGAAAAGTTTTTTTTCCTACCATATCCTTTTGAATAAATGTACATTTTAATAAATATGAGTGAATGTATATATGATAGTAAAGAAAACAACCACCAACCAACCATCAAACTGAAAATCTTTGAAAGAAAAAAAGAAGTACATAAATCCGGTGAAAGGGTGCCATTGCCTCGAAAATTTCACATGTCAATGAGGATTTTTTTATGAAAAAATACAAAAGCAACAACAACAATATTAATCTCAGCAACAGGATTCATATTTCACTAATAACAATGACAACAACAGCAGCAGTGGAGGCAATAATAACTATAAGGATTAAAAATTATGAAATATGAACGCATGTTCCCATCACTGTGTCCTCAACCAAACATCACCATTAAACAAATAAAAACAACAATTCGCATTATAGTCATAAGGAACATCATCATCAAGAACATCTCTTAGAGGAAATAAACAACAATAAAGAAGCCGCCTTTTTTAGTTTCACAAAAAAATATTAATAAAAAACATAAATGTGTGCAGCAAGTACTTTTAACATCAATATTAATAAATATGTATATTTTTGTATGGCAAGAAATATTTAAAACATACACAACAAAATTTATGAAATGTTACCCTTTTCTTTGCACGCTCTCTTTAGCCTTGATATGTTCAAAAGCAAGCAAAAGGACCTTCATGTGTTGTTTTCTTTAGAAATAAGGGTAATTTTGAATATAATATTTTATATATTTATATACATATTAAAAAAAAATAAATTTCAACAAAAAAATTTCTCGTCATAACAACAACTAATGAATGACGCTTTTACAATTTACAAATAATTAGTATTATATAGCAACAACAATAACAGTGTCTCTTCACTTTCAATTTGCTTGGAGTGTTTAAATTCTACCCTTTCGGAAAAAAATAATGAACATTTGAAGTAGTAGAAGGTTGTAAAAAGGATTTATGCAAATGCTATCGAAAATGTCAAAAGCATGTCATTGGTTCGAGCATGTTTTCTTAGGATTCAATAAAAAACATGACGGCTTCCTTTTCATAATTTTTACAATTAGTTGTGCTAGACAAATAGACGTCAAGTGTTGGGTAATTGGAATGGTTGGATGTCGTAGTATAATAGATTGTTTCAATGGGGGTTTAACAAAACTAAATTATTCTTAAATATAAAGACAGGAAATTGAACTGCTGATCACATAATTTTTGTAAAATCAAAATTCAGCTCTAGTTCAGTTCTAGTTCAGTTCTAGTTCAGTTTTAGTTCAGTTTTAGTTCAATTCTAGTTCAGTTCTAGTTCAATTCTAGTTCAGTTCTAGTTCAGTTCTAGTTCAGTTCTAGTTCAGTTCTAGTTCAGTTCTAGTTCAGTTCTAGTTCAGT
>NC_060951.1:41688163-41688456 GCF_022045245.1 Lucilia cuprina | reverse complement strand
CAGTTCTAGTTCAGTTCTAGTTCAGTTCTAGTTCAGTTCTAGTTCAGTTCTAGTTCAGTTCTAGTTCAGTTCTAGTTCAGTTCTAGTTCAGTTCTAGTTCAGTTCTAGGTCAGTTCTTCTTCAGTTCTAGTTCAGTTCTAGTTCAGTTCTAGTTCAGTTCTATTTCAGTTCTAGTTCAGTTCTACTTGAGTTCTAGTTCAGTTCTAGTTCAGTTCTATTTCAGTTCTAGTTCAGTTCTAGTTCAGTTCTAGTTCAGTTCTAGTTCAGTTCTAGTTCAGTTCTAGTTCAGTTCT
>NC_060951.1:41651357-41687968 GCF_022045245.1 Lucilia cuprina | reverse complement strand
TTCAGTTCTAGTTCAGTTCTAGTTCAGTTCTAGTTCAGTTCTAGTTCAGTTCTAGTTCAGTTCTAGTTCAGTTCTAGTTCAGTTCTAGTTTAGTTCTAGTTCAGTTCACGATTGTAACAGTTGTTTATGTTTTTAAAAATGGTATTTTAATATTTTTACAAATCATTAGAAAAACAATAAGTAAAATTAAACACCTCACTTAAACAAACAGTAAGTGATAATTATTTTTCACAAAAATAAAAATATAATAATTTTGAAAACAAGTGTTAAAGGATATAATAACACATACAAAAACAATTATTAAAATTTTGCGCTTAAATAAATAACTATTCTTATATGTATATCACTAAGAATACATCTTCACAGAGGGCAATCAAAACAAGAGAACAAAACAAAAAGAAATTGAAAATCATAATATAAATAAAATATACAATAGTTTAACAAAAGTATGAAAAATTTATGAGACCACAAAGATATTGTTAACCAAACACACCGAGATAAAATGTAAGAAACACAACAATGTCCTTTCGATATACACATAAATATAAACACTCACTGAGGACACTCGAAACTAAAATTTAAAGAAAATAACAGCATGAAAACATAAAATCTTGGTAGACAATTCTGCTCCTAGAACAAAACGACCACTTGAAAATGCGAAAACAATTAGATGAAAGTGGAAAAAAACACTTGTTGTCACACACAGTCATGACATTTCGAAAAAGGAACAAATTTACAACAACAACAAAAATTCAGTCAAAAACATGCGAAACAAATCACATCAAGTGCAACGAAAATCAAATAGAAAAATAAAAGGATCGATGGATGGAATTTCGTGAGTGTGACAAAGCAACAGCTCTTTGGATGAAACCATCTAAACTGAATGTGTTTGTCATTTACTGAAAATACACGAAGAGAAATCTTTTCGAAAAAGGTGAGTAAATATGTTCAACTGATCTTTAGTTATGGGTATTTACTGATCTACAGGCAATATTATAGAATGATCTATTGTCAAGATTATAGACTGATCTATAGTCAAGATTATAGACTGATCTATAGTGAATACTATAGACTGAATTATAGTCAAGACTATAGACTGATCTATATTCAAGACTATAGACTGATATATAGTCAAGACTATAGACTGATCCATAGTCAAGACTATAGACTGATCTATAGTCAAGACTATAGACTGATCTATAGTCAAGACTATAGACTAATCTATAGTCAAGACTATAGACTGATCTATAGTCAAGACTATAGACTGATCTATAGTCAAGACTATAGACTGATCTATAGTCAAGACTATAGACTGATCTATAGTCAAGACTATAGATTGATCTATATTCAAGACTATAGACTGATCTATAGTCCAGAATATAAACTGATCATTAGTCAAGACTATAGACTGATCTATAGTCTTAATTATAGACTGATCTATAGTCAAGATTATAGACTGTTTTACAGCCAAGATTTATAGCAAGACTTTAGACTGTTCTATAGTATTTTCTTTGGTCAAGACTATAGACTTATCTATAGTAAAGACTATTGACTGATCTATAGTCAAGACTAAAGACTAAAGTGAAATGTACTCAAGAATGTGGACTGATCAATATAGTATCCCATCTATAGTTAGGAATATAGACTGATATAAAGTCAAACCTTTTCACTGATCTTAAGACTACATACTGATTTATATCAAAGATTATGCTTCAAAAATCATCCTTTTTCCTCTCAGTGTATTCTTTTACTCTTTTCGAAAAAATATCCATCACTGTGTTGATCTTTTACAAAAAATCTTTAAGATAGTTTTCAAACTAAAGTCAACATCAAACAAAAACACTGCCAACATTCGTCATAAGTGTGTTGTTGCTTTCAAAGCTAAACAGGATTAAAAAAGGACGTTTTTTTAAGCCAAATTACAAGGGCCCTTAATAAATACCTGAAGAACCTGTTAAACATACAGTTCACACAATTATTTAAGGGAAAAAAGGTAAAAAAATAATAATACTTTTAAAGGCACTGAGAGGACAGCATTTCAGTAAATGACAAATCTTGTTCAACATATGAAGCACCTTAGGAAAAAACACAAACACAGAAAGTGAAGAGCTAAAACAACAAAAATCAAGAAACACATTATTAATCTCTTACAAGAAGGCGGCATAATCTTAAAGTCAATATCAAAAGTAAGAAAAAAATAACTTAAATCCCAATGACAATGGAAATCATTATTAAAATCCTTAAAAATGCACATGTTGTTTTGTTAAATGACACAATTTTCGTAACACTAGAGACCACTACACACGCACGATCATAGTATGCAAGAGTAAGAATAGTGGTTGAACATGCAATCGAAAATGATAGATGATGTTTAAGAGGCAAGTGTATCTATCGGTTCTATTGTTTAATAAATCCAATAGTTTGAATCTCTAAACATACCTTAAGACTTGGTGTCGCTAATGACAGGGCTGTTCTCAAATCACATTAGTTTTTTTTCTTCTTCTTCGTATAAGAAAAACACACACTTATACACCCATTTAATGTAAGAAGTGGGCTCAGACCCTATAATTTTCTGCTGGGACATTTGATTTGTGTTCTATTTAATAAAATAACAATAACAAAATATCTACAACTGCTATTTAATTCTACTCAAATCTTTTTGATGAACTGTCAGTTTTTTGTTTTGTGGCCTTTGAGAAAAATCTTTTGTTGACTTCCTTCTATAGTCCACTGCCTGTTGTAATGACTGTCATTAACTTTTGACAATAGTTTATGTTGATGTTTTTTTTTTTTTTTTTTTTCATTCTACGTCTATGATTTTATAACGATTTTCTAAAGGACAATAGTTTTGGCTGCAGCAATTCATTTACTGACGCCAATATTTTGTTTTGAAAAGAATAGAATTCATTAATCAAACTAAGGCTGAAGAATTATTAAATGTTCATTTAATAGAATTTGTATTTCAAGGATATATTGAATTGTTAATCAATATTATACACTTGTTTAATGTGTCATTATTAAAAATGAATTGGAATTTTATTTTTAATTATTTTTAAGTGAACTAGATTTTTTTTTAAATGTGTCTAGTTTTTAAAGAAGTGCATTTTTCACATATAATAGTACCACTTTATAGAGCGAATTTTTAATTTCAGTTGTGGGTATCTTCAGAAATGATTAGTTGAGAATAAAAATCTTTTCACAGTACTCTCAACTATCGTTTCAGCGATAGTTTTAAATCATAGTTTTTTTACCATTTTGAAAACGATTTAATTTTGAGGAAAAAAATATTTTTTTTAATAAATTAAGAAATTGAATAGCAAACACTAGGTGATAGATGTATGTAGATGTAGAACACTCTATATGATTAATTTAGCGGCATTCTGGTTAAGGTTATGTAGGATATTATAGAAATGTATGAATCTGACAATAAGGGGATTATTAAATTTCTTTTAGGCATCGGTACAACATTATTAGAGATTCCTTAATATTGAATATCTTTTTACAAACTGACTATCCATGTTAGGAAAGCTCAAGATATTTAATATGTTGACTCTGTTTAGCAAAGTTATGGATCAGACTTGATACTTTATCTAGTTCTTTAGTGTACTTCCAAAAAATAAAAATGTTCACCTTTTATGGAAGTGATGTTTATTGACTTCCAAAGAAGCAATCTGTTTTTAAATTGAAGGTATATTTCTTGGTACTGAAATTTTTTGAATTAGGCTAATTTTATTTTGGAGATAATAGATCATTTTTTATGTTAATATTATTTGAGTGAAATTAGTTGTACTTTTTGAGAATGACTTCAGATGTAGTGAATTTAGAATCAAATAAAAATGATATCTTTTATATTACAAGCCTGTATAGAAATTAATTCTTCAGGTCTTTTTCTGTACTTCCATGGAGTAAATTCCACGTATTTTTCGCTTCTTTGAAAGTTCTTTTTTTTATATTAAATGGTTATTTGCAATAGGATTTGCTTGTACTTACATAACCACTTATATTTAAATAACAGTTACATACCGTCTGCATTACCTTTTTGTATTCTTATAATGAATTACATATAATCAAATAAGTAAGTACTTTTATTTGAGAGTTATTGCAGAATTTATTGAAATAGCAACTGTTGTTTACACATACACAGATAGAAAATAGTTTCTCTGTGAAAACCATTATAGGACACACAATAACAAATTAGCGGAGTTGTGAGTAAGACAGCGAACTAACGAATAAAAAGCCCAGGCTCTTTTGAGATTAAGCTAGTTTAACAGGAGGAAGTACACTACATCGAAGAAATACTCTTAGGCCACTATCGGGCCTATTGTGCGCTCATTCTTTTAATTTTTAAAACAACACAACTTTTTAACACCTTTTTTGTGAGTAATTATGGAAGTAGTGATTTGTAAATGAGCGTTTTAAGTACTTGCCTCCAATGTAATCACAGTGTTAAAATAATGAGTTAAAATGATAATGAATAAGTGCTAAAAATCAGCTTTTTAACTTTTTACTTTTCATAAGTTTTTGTTGGGATGTTTGCATACTTATTATTGTTTTATTGTGGTATAGGTAAATATGAACATACAAATGTTTACAGTTGCTAAAATATTGCTTAAATCAAATTTAAATAACTATTATAAAAACAATAGTTTATTTATATTTTTATCTGCATCTAGGAATAGTCGTTTCCAATGTTCGTTCACTATTCGTTTCCATAACAGTATAATTGTATGGAATATGTGCCATTGTCTTCTCCTTGTCCTTACTATAACATCTCCTAGGGAAGTCGCTATATTCTCTAACGTGATTGTCAAATCTAAAGTAAGCAGTAAAAACTGATATATAACTTTAAAGCACGATAAGATGAATGCTAATGAATAACGGGTTTTTAACTCAATTCTTTTTAATTTAAGTTTTTGTTGGGATGTTTGCATTTTACTAAAAACTTATGACTAATTTTAATGAACTATAAGGCGATAAAGTCTTACTGATAACCCAAGGAATCTTAATACGATTTTAGACGGTTATTAGAGGAATTAACATGTTCCTACTCTTTCAAATCATCGGTAATATTATCCACATAACACTTAACTCATTTAATGTATAACAATCTTATTTAAAGACTACATAATCTGACTCGTTTTAATATGAAATACATGCCGATCAGTATTTAATACATATTTGACTGTATACAAAAATTCTAATAAATCTTAAGCCATTTCGTTGCACAATAATATTGGTTCTATATCCATATCTGAGTCGATGTAAACCTTTTAATTAAAGTACAAACAGCAATATTGAAGATAATTCAATGAAATTTAGTACATGATCTTCTACGGTTTTGCAGGCAAAGCCTATTGAAAATGGTTAAGATCGGTTCATTTTTTAACCTACATCTGTACCCCCGAATAGGGTATGTAAAACTTGTAACTCGAAAACAAAAATAAACCCCAAGATGTCCATCAACATCTAATTAATACATTTTAAAACTTCCTGTTCTAAAATTGAAAAAAGAACAAAACAAAAAGTGTCATTATTTTACGCTAAAACCAAAAAGCGTATAATGTCATAAAATGCCAGCCCAAATATTACATCACAATTACTAGACCACGGATAAAACAAAGAAGATTCTTATCAACAAAGACATCAGTCTAACAGACAGACAGACAGACCGATCGAAGGAACGACTAAACAACAATACAAATGTCTTGTGTTTGGTGGTGGTGGCAAAACTGACCCAACAGTTACACCTGAGCAACTTCCGAAGAAGACACTATTAAATATAATGATTAAACTGGGGGAAGCAACTGAAAACAAACGTATAAATGTTAAAAAAATAAACAAATTAGCATAAAACAACGATAAATGTTGTTGACGGATACTTGTTCATACTACAACAAATACTTAATATGTATAAAATAGTTAAGTCTAGGGATGAGAAGACAAGTAAAAAATTTCACATAAAAAGATCACTTGAATATGAAAAACAAACACAAAACTGTCGTCATGAAAAACAAAAGAGTGAATAGAAGAAAACTAAATAACACGAGAGAATAAAATTAAAATGGATTAAAATTAATGAAATTAGTGGAGTAGAGTTTTTTCATTTGAATAAAAGTGAAAGACATTTAAACGAAACATAAACCCAAAGACATTTACACATGCGCAAATACCTATCTCTCACTCTTTCACACGCATATATAGTTATTAGAATGGTTGTTGTCGCTACTAAATGTGGTGATAATAATAATTGTATTTTATGTTAATAAAATTAATATGCGGTGGGAAATTTTTTGTGACATGATATAGATAAATTGATGTCGAGTTTTATGTGAGTCGTTGTTTCTTTCCCTTCAGTCAGCCGTTTCATTTAGGAAAGAAGAAAACAAAACTGAATTTTTGTTATTCTCTAAGGTTATGAGACAAAAATTATGCAAATTGGGTCATTGTTGGGAAAATGTGATCGTAGTCGTCAACGTCGTCATCATCATCATTATACATATTTTAAATAAATATTTTTATTTTATATAGTTATTTTCTTCATACATATTTAATAAACATAATTCGTTAACTAAATTGTTGGGAAAGACATAGCAAGTGAAAGATTTATTTTAAAATGTTGTAAAACAAAGTTGCTAATTTCACAAAGACACCAATTAGTAGTGACGCTAGTTTTGTTATTAGGAAGAAAATATGATATATGTGGTAAACGGAAGATTGCCTAACGAGGTTGCATTAATAGTTAATGTGAAATTTATAGTAGAGTTTTGTTTTAACATTTTTATTTTACAGAGACTTAACAAATTTATTTCGCTCAACTAAGTTGGGCTTAATTAGCCCATCGCAAGTTTTATTGCACTTAATTGTGATACTTTCATATACATATTTTCTTTACAATTCGGTTCTACATTATATTTGGCTTTGGTCGAATAAAAATATACTTTTTGTGAAAACACTGCTCAAGGAGGCCATTTGGACTATTATGGTTTTGTTATAAGATCGATGAAAACCAACCAATTCTTTTTGGAAGTTTGATTAGAATCGTAATGGATATTTAGGTAAACCGTGTGTCTGTGTTTAATCACCGTGACCTTTCATGAATTTGCTCATCAGTTCTGTAAATTTATTAGACATTCATTGACATTTATATTTATCTACCTTATATTAATTTGAAAAAAGTGTTTTCTAAACTGGGACGCTAAAGTTAAGACCATAGATATTTATGATCGAAGTCTTTGATCTTTTCAGATATATGGATGGTGTATATTTTCAATTAAAATTTTATGACAACTAAGTGACCTAGTTCGTTAAGGAATCGGTTAGATATAAGTACCTTTTGAAACTTGCTTATATAAGAAACAAACAACTGATATAATATATCTTCTGAATGTGATTATAGTTTTTCAATAAAGCCACCGATTGCTCACCGAAGCCTTGAGTGAATGTTTCCCATTCAACATGATTTCTCTCATGTGGTTTATGTGTTTTATAAGTTTTAATTTTGACTCGAAAGACAAATAACGTCCAGGTTAGCAAAAAGTTTTAAAGCCAATACTTCGTAACGATTGTTTTTAATAAAATGAAGAGCTGAAGCTAACAGAACTTGAAAGAGAATCTTGTCTGAACTGCATGGCGCTAAAGTAATTTGGTAGAAACAAACGCGTTTTGTCTATATGATTTGCTGATATCTTTATAAGAATTTCGTTGAATCTACGAAACGATTGCAATATGGCGACAGACAAGAAAACGTAATCCCAATTTCCATCATAACTATTACCTCTTCAAAACTATTTGGCTGGGACAATTTTCCTCCTCCACCTTATAGTCGAAATTTTGCCCCATCCAACTGTTATTTGTCTCTATCAATACGGAATTCGGTTTACTTCAAAAGAGGATATCCGAAATTGGTTTAATTCGTTCTTAGCCTCAAGATGAGCACTACGATATAGGCTAAATACCCCCTTGGGGCATGTTACCTTGGTGAAATCTCCATCTTGGTATTATTGCAATCTCCTGGGGAAAAATAGGGGTTATCAATATCTTTAGTCTGCCGGGACTATAAACTGGAGAAGTCTAATGTATCCTTGGTCTTTTTTGGGAATAATTTGTCATGGAATATGACATTACGGGTAACCAAATGCTCGCAAGACTTGTCCTGATCAGTTGGTTAGGGTTCCTTCGGGATCCACGTAGTGGCTGTTGTTTAAATCTAAATTTCGGGAAGAGAATGTTGGTTTTAGAACTGATATATGCTATATCATAAATGTCTGGATTCTCTCTCCGGTGCTGTTGCCATCTCAACTGATGTCACTAAATGATGTGATATAGCAACCAAGCTGGATTCCTGAACCCGCTGAATATATCTTAACCTTCGCGTAGCGTGTCTGTATAAGATGGAAACACTTGATAGTTGCTTGTCATCCTGAAGATCGTTTCTTTTTGGCTGAAAGTTGGTAAACGATCGGGAAAGTCTCCTCTGCCCGACAGGAGAATAGTAGTGATTTACTACACCTCTTACTTCAGGATAATTCTCTCCTGATTTATTGGTTTATTATTTCGGACTATCAAATACTTCTCTAGGTGCTGTTGCCGAAACAACATGCACAAAGATTGAAACCTGAGTTCTTCATAGAAGGATTTAGGGCGAATTTCTCATGCGAATAAAAAATACTACCGTAAAATGAGGCACTTAAACATTCCTGTAGGGGAACACTAGATCATCCTCAATATTAGTGACGAATCTGGGTATCATGATGACGTTCTAATATTGAAAAAAGTTTAAGGTTTGCTGAAACACCATGTCGAATGAAAAGGTTTAATGCGAATACAAATTCTGAAAATGCATTAATTGGACTTTATTTTGGACATCAGTTAAGTGATATAGAAATTCATGAGATTTGTTAGCAAGTATTTGACCAATAGGTCTTCAAGATTATAATTATATTATGTTGATAAACAAGCAACAACGTACATTCTCTGAAACTTTGAAGATTTGAAATTTCATACGTGAAAAGCCTCCCTAAGACAAATTTAATCTCAACTCATTAATAAAGCCATATTTAAGAACATAAAATTTATATCATGTAAACTTTCCATAATTTAAAATTTGGTAAAAGACAAAATATACCCCCCGCATTCAAGCGTACACATATGTTTGATGTGAGAGCAAACATGCAACCTAATAACTCAAAGGACATACAATACAATTACACATTAAAATTCTGTTTAATACAAATATAAATTTCACAAAATAGGATTTATACAGATATATGTGTATAACAGTCAAACTGTAGGAAAAAACATGAGCTTTTAACACGTTAGTAAACATTACAAAGGACACTAA
The DNA here is from genome assembly GCF_022045245.1 of Lucilia cuprina. NCBI lineage: Eukaryota > Metazoa > Arthropoda > Insecta > Diptera > Calliphoridae > Lucilia > Lucilia cuprina. Next base: position 41,678,628 of record NC_060951.1, on the reverse strand, counting down.
ATTGCAATGTCCTGTGAATGTTGGAAAAAAACAAAATACAGGAAAACGATTAATACAGGATATACTCACATAAACATACATTTTGTTGAATATAAATAAAATATCAGCATAAGGACACGCAACATTGAGTACACAGTTACTGATACCAAAAAAAAAACATGTACAAAAGGAAAAGTGAATCGAGAAAAAATTTACAAAACAATAATAAAAAAAATCAACATTTCATAATTTTCAATTTCCAATGACTGGGAGGTTTATAAGTAGAATAAAAAACAAACTCCACCAATAGCGAAAAAATTATATCAGCTTAAGCTGTGGAGTATCATGTTATTATAACAAGGGTGTAATATCACATGTAACACATGCAGATTACAATACAAAACGTTAAACAAAACTCTTCCATCATCAGTAACAACATCTTCTTCTACATCATCATTTCCCGAAATTAAAAACAACTCTATGCAGTACTTAAATGGAAAACTCGCGTTTTTTTTCTATATTGTTGAGAGAGTGTGTTGTGGTAGCCCATTTGTACTTGCACTGGTGTAGATATTTTAAAACCATTTGCCCCCTGTTTATTCAGTGAAAAACCAATTTTTAAATCATAAAAAAACGGGGCAAAAAATTATAAAAAATATTTTTGCAAAAGCAATGAAGTGATAAGGCCACAAGGGTACATTTCAATTTATGAAAAAAACTGCGTTATTTTTTTACAGGGATGCGAAAACTGTGGAACAGAGCATGTAATTTTGAATATCTGTATAAATATGTATTTATGACATGCCACCATAAATACATATTTAAAAAATTTTTCCCTACGAAGAAGGACATGTTTTACTAGCCCACAATTTATGATTTTTTTATAAATCTTAAGATACTTTATAAACAAATATAATATTCTTTACTATTTGAAAAACCGCCATATGTCCTTTCTTCAATTTTTGAAAAAAATACTAAAAAAAATAATGAAACAAAAAAATATTAACAAATGTGTTATTTTTTAACGAAAGGATAAAATAGAGGACATGTTTTAATAGCTCACAACTTGTAATTTGTTATGACCTTTAAGTTGCCAAATAAAACTGTTTAATATCCAAACGTGTTTTAAAGTATGCCATATATCCTTTTTTTAATTTTTTAAAAATTCAATAATTATAAAACCTTCAACTTTATTAACGAAATTAAAAATAAATAACGAAAATTTAGATGTTAGAGATTTCACACCACACCACTATAGGGCAGGGTATTATGCATTTGTGCTGATATTTGTAACTCCCACAAATTTTGGTCATACAGCTTAAAGTATACCAATCGACAGTTAATCAGTTTCATTTATTCGTCCGTCTATCGCAATTTTCAAATTAATTTGATGAAATTTGACACATTCTCTTATTTTGGCCCAAGGACGAACGCTATTGAAAATTGGTAAAATCGGTATATTCTTTTACCTAGCCTTCAATACAACCGTACCCCCTCAATAGGGTTTTTAGACTCATAATTATCTCTCATGTTCTAGTTTTGAGACCAAAGTTTTAGACAAAACAGGTTAATTTTCATTAAAAATGTCCAAGAATTAAAATTTTGGAAAATTTATCAAAAAGGAAAGACAAATTCATCAAACGAAACTACAGAATAACCAAATTTTGTACATGTATAGAGGACCTCAAACTACAAGTTGTAGTGAAAAGACTTTTACAAATTTTTCAGCATTAAAGTGTTAAAAGTTAAAAAACTAAGAAAAAACAACAAAAAATCTCTTTAGAGACCAAAGTTTTAGACAAAACAGGTTAATTTTCATTAGAAATTTCCAAAAATTAAAATTTTGGAAAATTTATCAAAAAGGATATATGTCAAGAATATAAACTAGAACTGATAGAATCGTGAAATTTAGTATAAGTATAGGGCTGCTTTAGCTACAAGTTGTGGTGATATAAATTTTGCAAAAACTCAATTAATGCAATATACATATTTGTTTAAATTTTAAATATCGTGTAAAAATTTGTTTAAATAAATATTTAAATTTATTTAATAACATTATAAAAAAGGATATTAGAGTTTAATTTTAACTAGAACCGCTAGAGCCAACAAATTTGATACACGCATAAAGCAACTCAAACAACAACTTGTAGTAAAACAAAATTTTTAAAAATTCCAACAAATAAACACATAATCACAAAATATTTCTTATAATTAAAATATCACGTATATGTGTAACTTTCATAATGAAATAAATTCTTATCCTTGCCCCCAATACATTAAACATTTCACTCCTCTGCTTTGTAATCTATACATGAATGTTCCCCCTCCCATCCTTTTTTAACTGCCGCGAATATTTGTTTGCAATAAAGTTGTCAGCCAGCCACAGTTAAAACGAACACAAAAACGTATAAAAAAGACTCTTCAATTTGCGTAAAATGAAAACATTGACATCCACAACCCCCACCACAGCATCAATAAAGTTATAAAAAATTTGTATTAAAAAAAAATCAAGGGAAAAGGAAATGGCAAAAACGACATTTTGATTGAGCTCGCGAGAATATATTGAATGTGAAAGAAAAAAGAAACAGGCATTGAATAAAATCGCGTCTCTCTGTAACAAATGCCATCAGTTGAAATTAAAATCAAGTGGGGTCATGTATTCAGCTTATGACAAATGAAATGAAAATAATAACAACAACAGAAATAAAATCACACAAACAACCAGCATTGATGATGATGTTGTAAAAACAACAAGAGCTACTATTAGCTGCTGCTACCCCCACTACTCTTGCTATGTTGCTGCTGTTGGTTGGTGGAGGGGGGGTATGAGTATATTGTTAACGTTATGTTAACACGCATATTGTTTGTGTCTGTTTGTTGTACAATGTTTTTTATTATTTCAACAGTTTGTTTTGCTGTTATTTTTTATAATCTATCACCAACAAGGACATCATCATTTGATACTTTTTTTCGTTATAATTCCAAATTTCATAAAAAACTTTTTTTACTTTTTTTTTCCTAAAAGCCGTAAAAATTGCGGATTACCATCGCGGATTTTTTTCAATTGTTTTGTTTTTTTCCATATTTTTTTCATCAGTTATTGTTGTTAAACATTTAAAGCTTTTCATTTCAATTTTTTTTCTTTCTGTGGTGCTTGAAATTTCTTTATTTTTATATTGCATGTCCTTTTGCCATTCTTTTGGGTTTGTAACGTCTTGAAAATTCTTTTGTAGACTTTTTCAATTTGGCTAATTTGTTAAGTTTTTTTGTATTTTCTTACTTGAGGGGGGATTTAAGTATAAACTGTTTTTTTTTTTCTTGAAATCTTAAGGGTATTTTTTATATATATAATTTTTTGTTGTTATTAAGAATTTATTTGTTGAAGTCTAAGTCTTGATTTTGTTTATTTTTTTCACAGAGTCGTTTTTTCAAATCTTTATAAAGTGTTTGTTATTGTTCTTTTTATGATTTTATTTGTCTTTTCGTTGAGTTGTTTAAGTAATAAGATCATATCTTTGTCTTAATTTGCTTTATCAAGTATTTAAAATTGTTTATTTTACGTTAATTTATTTGTTAAATAAGCTTAAGTGATTTACTGCTAAAGGTAAGTGGAGGGAAGATGCAAAAGGCATTTATTTTTTTTAAATTTAAGTAAAAGGAACTTTTTTTTAAAATTAAAATAATAAAATTTTCTTTTTAATAAAAATTTATGTTTTTTCAAACATATGAAAAAAGGACATATGACTAGAATCTACATAAGAATAGCTAGAATCGCAAAATTTGGTAAATTTTTAGGAGAACTCACACTACGAGTTGTAGTGTGACAAAATTTTGCAAATTAAAAAGTAAACTATTTTATATATTTTATTTTGAATGAATGAAATGCGCTACGTAACATTTAGTGTCGAAGTGGCTCCTCCAATTTTTTTGACCAGGGGATTCTTGAATAAATTTATCGAAACGAATTTTATCTAGTGTGATCATCAGTCTTTGGAAGACCGTGTCTCCAGTTGTGGATGAGGGAATTCGCTAGTGTAAAGTTGGGAGCTCTATTGCATGGGAGAATAACAAGACAAAACTTGGGAAGTCTAAGCAAGTCAAAAAACGGGCAAAATGTTCCAAACTAAATGCAAGTCTGAATTATATACTTATTTGTGCATTAAGGGCATGATGAAGGAATAAATTCGATCGTGAAGAGTCAGTTTTTTCGGAGCTAATGTTTTAGTACAAAATAAAGATAAAGAGGGGAGAGGTGTAGCCTTTACAGATCCACAAAGTCAGGTTATGAATCTTCATCCATAGACAGAACATGTCAGCGAAATAAAGAGCTTTTTGAAATATTACAGAAACTTCATAAGACTAACGATGAAAATGAAATAACTTTAATTAGCACATCTACGAAAAATACTGATAGAATACTCCAAAGAAGCAATTGGATGTTCCTCGCAATTTATCCGAAGCTAGTATGAGAGTCTGAGTGTAATTCATTTCAATCCGAATTCACGGCTTTCACTAATATATAAATGATTCTCAAAAAAGGGTTTGCGTAAATGAAAACCCAAATTCTGATTTAAGTAATTTAACGTTTGATGCTAAGTTTGTCTGCAAAATCTTCTAAATCTGCCTGACAGTATTTCATTTCAAACCTACATAGACCCACAAGTTCCACTGCAAAAAATTTTTTTTAAAAAAGGGGAAACTAGAGGAAAATACTATGGGTTAGGTTGATAGAAGAATCAAATCCGAAGGAATACATCTAGGGCCTGTTAGACGCTCCTTTTCTTTAAAAAATGTTCTCTGAAACTCAGTTTTCTGAATGTAATTCCTTAGTATCTTCCAATCAGTGTTAGCCAGGAATGTTATTTCCGAAATAACATAATTTCCAAAATACTTATCTAACTTTGACAAATGCCTGGCATTTACAAAGAAAATGTTCCAGAGTTTCACTGTCCTCTCTACAAGTTCTACATTCGTCTGATTCAGGACGTCCAATTTTGCATAGATGTGCTCTTAGGACGTAATTCCTAAGAACCAGTGTTAGTAAGGAATGTTATTTTCGGAATAACATCACTTTCTAAGATACTTGAATCTAACTTTGACTAATGTCTGACAGTGGCAAAGTGTTCTAGAGTTTCTCTGTCCTCTCCTCTCTGAATCAGCACGTCCAATTTTTTATCGATGTGCTCGTAGTACGTATTCTGCAGATTTCCTCATTTTGTGAAGATTTCTGGAGAAAGCTGTAACTATATTAACTATTGAATCCAAATTTACGTAGAAAGTCGGATATCGTCGGATATCCTTCTATTCTAATAATTCTCCATTTAAGTCAACTCGTTCCTTAGATCGAGTAACTGAGACACAAAAGATTATTCATATTCACCAGGTTTAAATTGATTGACGGATATTTTCCCTGCACATGGAATAATAGCACTGCTCTTTAAGAAAGCATGCAATCCATAATGATCCAGGTGTTTCAGATTTCTTTTTTTTTAATTAGGATAATCGAGTTTGTAAAAGTTTTAATAAATTATGTTGAAAATCGCATAAATTATGTTGTAAATATCACACTAGCAAGGTAACGTGATGTTAAGTTAACAGCACATGCTAGAGGGGCTCATAGCGAGATCGATCAAAGAGCTGCTCTTACCATGACTTGTGGTAGCAATCGGACACGAACGCAATTGTAAGGACGTTTTACACTAGCCTGAACATCCTGATAGTGTAGTCTGTTTAAGAAAGCATGCTTAAGCACATTGGAGATTTTTATGATCCAGGTGTCTCACATAACTTTTCTTTAATTAAGGCAAACAAGATTATAAGAGTATAAGTTGATTATGTTAAAAATCGCATAAATTGTTAAAAATAATATGTTGTGGGTATCACAATGGACATTAAATCACATCTAAGTGGAAAGGTCCTTCAATTTCCAACTCAAAGACAAATCTCTAATAATAAGTATTTCTCAGCAACATATTATGATTAAATAGTGACAAATCAATCAATGTTTAAATACATTCCAGCAAATCTTTACCATTTCATACAATTAAATTTGAACACTATAATCTTAACAAAATTAATATCTTCAGAGACCACAAATTTTCACAAAACACCGACTTTTCCCACAACACTAAATCATCACCGAGATAATGGAGTGAGAGAGGAAAATGCCAAACAATGATGATCGATTCAAAACAGAGGCTATTTCAAATAGAAAATAAAAAGAGAAATATCAAACAATTTATTGTTTGCTGTTTTTTTCGGAATCAAAGAATACTGGTGGATAACAGGTATAAAATGAATTGAATAAATAAATTGATATTGTGTTAGCAGTGACCAGCTATAAAAAAGAAATATTGCTTTTTTTATTATATTACATATTACAACGGCAAAAGAGAGTGTGAGTATGTGTTTATATGTTAAGAACTCAAGGCGTGCGTAATCGCGCAGTCTCAAACCCCATGTAAACAACATGTAATGTCGGCTAATATTTGATTTTTTATCTAACTTCATATGTATCTATGCAGGATAGAAGACAACAACAAGTAATATGTAACTCTATTGTTATAAAGCAACTAGAAAACATATAGCATGTAATCAACATACAAACAACACATTCATCTCTGCTCTTAAAAACAATAACAAGCGAGGATTTAAGATCAAAAGAACTAGAGTCGTAACACAATTAATTAAATTTTCGTTTTTGATGGATTCGTTACACCTCAAAACAGACGTGTGATAAACGACTAAAAATACTCCTTAAGAAATGTGGAAAAATAAAAACAACGATCACGACGCCAATGACTATAACGAAAATGTAATGAGAAAAAGGACAAACTTATAGCTTGAAGTTTTACACGAAATATTTACAATAAAATTCTGGAACACTCTCACATATGTTGTATGACAATGAAGAAAATTGTTGTGATATGTTGTAGACCTTGATCACTCATATGTTTGTTTTCTTAGATTTTTTTAAACCATTTAAATGAAAAAACCCTTTGTTGTAATAAGAAATTTATTAAACATTTTATTAAAAAAGGATTTTTTAACGAGGGTGTTTTTTTAATTAGAAACTTTAGCAAAAAATGTCATTAAAAGTAAAAAATTTTAAAAAATTTGCAAAAGGCAAAGATGCGAAGCCTTAAGTGTGTTAGCCAATGTAATCCGTGATGGCAGGGTAACAACACATGCTAGAAGAGCTCATGGCTAGATCGAACAAAAAGCTGATCTTCAGTCACAACCGCAACTGTCAGGATATTTTACAATTTCATGTAGACTGAACATGCTGACAGTGTAATCTGTTTGGATGTTACTTGATGCGAAAGCTTAAGTGTGTTAATAAATGCAGACCGTGATAATAGGGTAATAACACAAGCCTAAACCTATCATGGCGAGATCGATTAAAAAGCTGATCTTCCCATAATTGAGCATCAATTTTGCTCCAATGGGTGGCAATCAGACACCACCGCAACTATCATGATGTTTTACACTTTCATGTTGACTGAACATCCTGACAGTGTGGTCTTTTTGGGGGGTTACAGACTTAGCAACATAACGGTCGGTTTAATCCACCAACTCCTGTATTCCGGAGATCCTATTATGGATCACTTGTGGTCACCACCACAAGTGTTACACATTCATGTTGAATGAACATTCTGACAGTGTAGTCCATTTGAATGTAACAGACTTGCCAACGTAACGGTTCGTTAAATACACCAACTTTTGTATTCCGGAGATCCTACTATGGGGAAAATCGAGATCAAACAAAAAGCTGTTCTTCAGTCACAACCGCAACTGTCAGGATATTTTACACTTTCATGCAGACTGAACATCCTGACAGTGTAATCTGTTTGGATGTTACAGACTTACTTGATGCGAAAGCTAAAGCATTGATAAACACAATGCAGACTGATGATAGGGTAACAACATAAGTCTGAGGTGATCATGGTGAGATCGATCAAAAAGCTGCTTCTTCAATAAATGGGCATCCATTTTTCTCCGATGGGTGTTAATCAGTCACCACCGCAATTGTCGGATATTTTACACTTTAATGTTGGCTGAACATCCTGATAATGTAATCTGTTTGGAGGTTACAGACTTAGCAAGGTTAAATCCACCAACGTCTGTACTCCGGACATCCTACTATGGTGATAAGTCGAGTACTCCTGTTACTTAAGATGCAGCAAAAAAACCACTTCTTGAGTTTATTGATATTACTACAGGTTGCATGAGCTTGGATTTGGCTACAGCTCTATAGTAGTCCCCTTTTTTTGGATGGATTACTAAAGCGTCATAATCTAAGAATAGTGATATCAGGATTGAACTGCGAATAGAAGTTTTATCTCAAATTTGATTGCACTTTTTGATCAGATGAATTCTGTTGAAAAAAAATAAACAAAAAATCTCAGTTTTGATTAATTCATATCCCAAAATGAACATGCAACAATTATGGGCACAATAATTATAAACTCATCATAAACTGTCTCCTTTTTTCTTCAATCCCTCATTCTCATCGTCAATTAAAATTTAGCATACTTTTCTAACTTTTATGATTTTCTTCATTCTCTCACTGCAGTGTCATTTTCTTGTTCTTACGATCATTTTTAGCATTTTTCCAAGAATCCTTTTGCGTGTACACACGCGTTTCTTGCACAATTTATACTTTTTGGTTCCTGTCAATGCCGTCGTTGCTGTGACGCGGCATTATCAATGTTTTTTTCCCAGTTTATGTGAGTTCTTTGTCATTGATCCTCTGTAAACACGAAAAATCTCTTTTTGAGTTCATGTCATTTAGACGCGAATTTTTTTTTTTGTTTCTTTACAACATCTCACAATCGTCATCATCATGATCGTTCTCATTGATCGACAAGAGGAAAAGAAAAATATTGTTTTTGTCATGTTGCATGCGTGATATTTCGAACTGTCATAAATGTATATGGTAGATAGATGGATGTGGATGGTTGTTATTATTGTTGTCGCCGTTTGTTGCATTCAACAACAAATAAAATTTAAATGTTTTCTCGTTTTCAACTTTGTTTGTTGTTTTTTTATTTTACAATATTTTATTGTGTCAAAAGGAACATGAGCATTTCAGTTGGTCAACAGATTTTTGTTTTGTTTTACTGTTGGCGGTTTTTTTCTGTCTGTCTGTTTTAAGAAGTGATCGTCATTTCGCCTGTTTTTATTGTTGTTTTTTTACATAAAGACGTTGATGCTGTTTTATTGTTAAAAATACAGATACTGATTATGGTTTAATGCATCCACCATTCAAAGTTTGTTTGATTAACCTTCATAAAGGGACAAATTATAAATAAATATTGTTTTTAAAATGTTACCGAAGGTTACTGACTGAATTTGTTTTTAAATATGCAAATGATGTTGGGATTTTCCATTATTTACTATTTATGAAACAACTATAACAGTGAGATATTCTAGAAGTTTATTTAGAATTTATTTTTAAAAAAATTGTTCGAAAATTTTTTATAAACAAAAAGAAGGAACTAATATAACACGATGAAATTTCCTGAAAATCTCCGTGGTATTGTCACAGCCGAAGAGTATTAGAATTGATTGATCATAGTTTGTTATTTTGGGGTAAGTCTTTGGCACTGTTGTCATCTCATCAGTTGTCATATGCTTGAGGTTTCCCTCTTACTGTCGGTTCAAATATTGGGTTCTTTTAACTAAATGGTAATTTTAATTTTGTTGTAAATTTACCAGTAATGAAAAAGGGATCATGATTTATTTTGGCACATATTTCAGTCCTCCAAATATGTATGTCTGTATCCAGCAAAAAAAAAAAAAAAACCGAAGTTTAATACTTCAAATGTAGCACTAAGTGAATTTTTTAACTTCTATGGAAGTAATGTTTATTGACTTCCAAAGATGCGAAAAGAATTCAATTTTTTCAAAATTTAAGATATATTTTTTCTACAAAAATGTTTTGAATTAAACCAATTTTTAAGTTTGTTAATAGTATTTGGATCAAAATAGTTGTATTCTTTAATACTACAACTTAACTTCCTAATAACATCAAAAAAATAACATAAAAATTACTTCCTGAGAATGACTTCAGATGTAGTGAATTTGGAATCCAATAAAAGGGACTCCTATGACAAGCCTGTGTTAGTTAGTATTACACTCAAATCCGAACACCTAGACCTCAATCGAGCCTGCTGTGCGCTCTTCAAGCAGTGCCACGGGTGGGAATCGAACCCACCACCTCCGGTCTACCAGACTAGAACACTAACCACTAATCTACCGGAGGCCACTGTGCCTGTGCTAAAATCATAACTTCTTCAGGTCTTTTTCTGTACTTCCACCAAGTAAATTCTACTTTTTTTCGCTTCTTTGGAAGTTCTTTTTTTGCTGGATATATGCTGTTGTCAAAAAAACAAAGGCATCGTAGTAGATTGGTTGTAAGGTCTTTAGATGTTTAGGAATACAATTCTCTATTTACTACAGCTGAATGATTATCTCATGCATTACGGAGTAGTTATTCGATTTTACTTATAATGTCATTCCCTAACGGATTACTTTGGCAAGAAATATCAATCATAGATCGGTCATAAACATTGCCGTCAGTCTTATCGCGGAAGTTCTTAGAAGGCTAGTGATGTACCAACTGGATACATATTCCACCGTTAGATTAGGCCGTCAAGGCAGATACGTTAAACAAACCTATTTTTTCTTAAATTTCTAAGAGTGGTGTGTCATAATGTCCATAAGAAATACAGATTTAAATGCATTGTCCATGGACAAATGGACACTTACGTTTTTTTCTAATGTTTATGGAATTTGGTCATGACACCATGTCATATGACAATACTATACAATACGTACTGTTCAATACTTTTATAGGTAGCGTGGCATGACACACTAAAAAGTCTATGAACATAAAGTGAAGTAAAATTCATGAAATGCAAATAGTCCATATATACAATTATTTATAAAAAAAAGTGGCGTGTCATAATGTCCAGTGACATGATGTCCATAAACGTTATGATTGACTTATTGTCCCTGGACGTTATGACAATTTTAAAAGTGTCACAATGTCTATAAGCAAAATGACAAAGTCCATTGATCAAAAGAGTCTATTTATTAAAATAGGCTTAAATTCAAAGTACTCTAAAATTTAAAACCCCTATTTCACTTTTTTAAAAGAATCCAATATGTCCATGGACATTACGACACTTCTCAAAAGTCACTTTTTTGGAGCACCTTCAAGGACATTATGGCACGCCACCCATACAAAAAAACTGTCACCTCCAAAAGTGTAATAAACAGGGTAAAGTAAAGTCCATAATTTAAAATAAAAATTATGGACTTAACGAAAACCGCAATAGAAATAGTAAAGTGTCACATTGTCTATGAGCAGGATGACATAAAGTCCATGAAAAATTTCGGAGAATTTCTTTCGGAATAAGAGTTTCTACTTCTAAATTCTAAACAAATACTTTTTTGTTTTTAATGTCTACATATGATTATTATGACATTTTAGGAATTGTCATAAAGTCCATGGACACGTCCTCCATGGCCTTTTCTTTATTTCTTAACATAAATTCCAATATTTTTCTGTTTTAAAAGTGTCACAATGTCCATGGATATTAGACATTATGACGTGGATATTAGACATTATGATAAGTTAAAGGAAATAATATGAAAATTAATTTTGAATAGTTTGTGTGTAGCGCCATCTACATGTCAACTTATCTGTCAACTTCATTAGTCATTCAAATCTTATTGGATTTTAAAGTTCTTATCGGAATTGTTTATACAACTCTAATCAGACCAATTTGTACCAACAACACATTGGAAAATAAAAACAAATTAGAACAAATTTTTTTCCACAAAAAATAACAAAAATATTTCAATAATTTTTGACAGTTTTGAAACAATGTCATATTTTTATTGTTTTTATTTTATTTTTTTTTTTAAATAATGTCAAATAATTTTACAAAAACTTGACGACACAATTAGTATTTAATGAAAACACTGAAAATACTTGTCATGAACTGTCAAAAGCAGACGATGTCACATCAGACTCTAATGGATAATGTTGTGGGTAAAATCCAACAAAAAACTAGCAGCCAGAAACGAACACACTTCTTAAAAATGACTAAACACTTTTTCAGGGATTCCAAAAAATGTCATAAACATTTATGATGACAAATAAGTAAAAAAGAATTTTTTAAATAATACATTTTATCCAAAAAATATTTTCTTTTGTCCCTGTTTAATACATATGATGAGACATTTAAAAAAATTGTAACCTTTGCTGTCTATCAACATGTATTTTTAATTAAATGAATGGATTTTCTATCACAAATTATTGATAGACGAATACAGACGACACAACATGCTAAAACAGGGCTTGGTTGGCTGAGGGGAAAACGCCATGGGGGCCACGAATATATATTATTTAATAAAGCAATTTGTGTCGCAATAACAAATCACATTTTTACAAGGACTACTTTTTTATGTAATTGATAAATCGATGACCTCCTCATTTATAACTAAAACTTTTAAAACAAAACTGGGATTAACAGGAAACGGAAGTTTAGTATGTAACGGTCATACATACATTTACAAACATGGTCATACATATACACTATGTACATATTTAAATACCTAAAGAAAACAACATGTCACGAGGGTGTTATAACTCTCTGTGATATGAAAAACAAAAAAATCACAATAATAAATTCTTATAAACTATAGAAAAAAAAATGTTTTAATTCCTTTTAGCTAAAATCCTTGGAAAAACAAAAACTCATGTTTCTTGTTGTAAGTGGCATATGACGACGCGTCATGATGATTGATTAATGTCACTGGTGCTACATAGAAATTATATTTTAGAAGTCTTGATTTCTTTTCTTTTGCTCTTTAATTATTACCACCATTGTTAAGTGAAGCATGTAAATGTTTGGAGTTTGATTTGTGCCACCAAATGTCGCCACTTTTGGTAACTTATTGTAAGAAAAATTTATATTGAAGAATGATTGTACAAAAAATTAATGTTATACTTATGCGTTGTTGGAATTTAATCAACTAATACAAATGAGTCATTGTCATATAATTACGAAGTGGAAATATGTTTTAGGATTTTGGGGAAAAACTAAGAAAAAATATATATTTTGTACGTAATTTTTCAAGAATTTAAGATGAGATATTGTAGGCAGGAAGGAGTCTTTATTTTAATTTGGGTTTTTTGACATGCAGGATGTTTTAAATCTTTCACAGATATATGAGGTTCTACAGTCATAACTCTAAGTATTCAAAAACTACTATTTTTATCCTTTTTGTTCTGTAAGAAATTGGATCAGGTTATACATAACTTCGCATGTATTAAACATTTTTATACCCACTATCATAATGAGATGATGGTATGTTGATTTTGTCATTCCGTTTGTAATATATCGAAATATTGATCAAAGATCCACAAAAGAATATATATTCTGGGTCCTTATTAAATTCAAAGATGTTTTAACCTTGTCCCTCCGTCTATCTAATGAAAGCACGATAGCGTTCGAAACTATACTACCAATAGGCAAGGTTTATTTTTAGAGCAATATCTGTGAACGTTTTCGCAGATATCAATGGGGTACTTGGCACCTCCCAAATTATTAAAATGCAAAAATTCGTTTATCTGGGAAACAAATAGAACTAAATTCTTTAAATAAGAACTCTCTTCCGCTCGTCCGCTCTTTTCCCTCCAAAATCTTCAGATGATCATTTAATCTGAAGATTTGGAGGGAAAAGAGCGGAATTTCAAGGGGGACTTGGCACCTCCCATATGAATTATATACAAAATTTCGTTTATCAGTAAATCTAATAGAAAGAACTAAATTCTTCAAATTTTGCACCAAGAACTTAAAACTCCATCTGAACATTTTTTAGGAAATGTAACGGACATTCATCTGAGGGAGGGGTCTTTAAACCCCCATGAAAATTAAATAAAACTTTGAACTTTTTCATATGAATTAAATATAAAATTTCGTTTATCTGAGAAACTATCTATCTATCTATCTATCTATCTATCTATCTATCTATCTATCTATCTATCTATCTATCTATCTATCTATCTATCTATCTATCTATCTAACTATCTATCTATCTATCTATCTATCTATCTATCTATCTATCTATCTATCTATCTATCTATCTATCTATCTATCTATCTATCTATCTATCTATCTATCTATCTATCTATCTATCTATCTATCTATCTATCTAGCTGTTGTTGAGGTGAAAGTACAGTACATGCCATATTTTTTAAATTTATAATTTTTTCCTCTTTAAAATTTTATTGTACTGTGTACATATTTTTTTAATTACTATAAATAAACTCATTAAATGATAAATAAAATTTCAGTTTGCACTATATAAGAATCTTAACTAATCATGAACTATTTATAGACATAGCTTTTTTCTTAAAATTTTATTAGAATAAACAAAATAAAGTGTTTGGCAATGTTTATGGAAACCAAACAACTAGAAAGCAACTCGTCGTCCGTCGACCAACCTAACTAAATAGACAGAATAAGTAACCACCTGGGCTGTGTCAATTGGCGCCTGTATTAAACACAAAATAAAAATTCTAACTGAAAAAAAATGTATAAAATTGTTATTATTTTGAAATGTACATAGTATGTGATGCCATCACATGAGTACAAGTCTGAAAAGCAAGTGCTAGAAATTTTAATATTAAAATCTATTAAAAACGAAAACACACAAACAAAATTAACATATAAAATTTCATAAACATTAGAAGAATATGATAAGTTTTTTGTTTTTCATTTTGTAAGTAGGAAAAAAAAATAATAATAATTTTCGACAAAATAATAATTAAAAAAATTGTAATAAAAAATACGGTAAAAATAACAATAATATTTAAGAAAATTTATGTTTTAAAATCAACATAAAACAGATCGAATTAAAATTTCTAGTTGTTTTTTTTTCTGGTTAAATTTGAAAAAAAAAACAAAATGAGCAGATATTAAATACAAAATGAAATATTTTAAATTGTAATTTTACGATGATGATGATGATGATGATGTTGATGACAATGGTCATCATTATTACAATATGTTGGATATAAACACAGGTGCCGGAATTAATTTTGGTTGGTCAATGGTTTTCTTGATTTCTTGGCAAAATTGTAAAGGTCTAAATAAAACAAGTACAAGTAACTGTAATGAAATGTGGGTGTTTTCGCTATAAAATTCAGATATTTAAAATTATGAGTTTATTCAATTTCAGAATTGATATATGATTTTTAATACCAAATATTTTAATATGTTTATGTAAAAATTTTAACAAAATTGTTATAGAATTTTCAAATCCACGAGTTTGGTATAAAGAAATCTGTTTATGCCAAAGTTGGTTTAATTTCGAAAATGTAGAAGTTTAGGAGTTTCAACCTCGTTTCAAGAAGATCACCTTTCTGTCGAAAAAGTATATTCTGAAATTTGAAAATTTTTTTAATGAAGAATACATTCTTTTATTTTAATTTCACAAAAGTTAAAGACCACTGACCATAAAGTTTATGAGTGTTTTCTTTATTTTTTTTTTAACAAAATTATTAAATAGAAAAATCATATGCATATAAATTTTTTTTGTTTATTTATATTTTACAAAACCATTGTAGTAACACTTGCCAAGATGTACAATTATAATTATGCAAATTTAAAAACAAAAAAAAAAATAATAATAATATAAGCAACAATAATAGAAACAACATTTTACCTGCAGATAGAAGAGTATGTAAAATTTTAATGACGAACATTATTTTGTGTTATGTCCCGTTTTGTGTACAAATCCAGAGCACACTTGTGGTATTTTATGTGTTTTTGTTTTTTAACGGAAAAAATTAATATCTTTGTAAATGGAGCTATAAAATCCATTAAAAAATTGTATATTTGTTTTAAACGCACAAAGCAAATAGAGTTCAGTACAACAAAAGTATGTATTAAGTTGATTTAGTGGGTGTATTGGGTGATATTAGTACATTTTCTCCGCATTTTTTTTAAATACATACATTCATAGTAAATCTGGTACATTAGGGTATGTTTTGCAATTTGAATTTATAGAACTCAAGTTTTCATCGATTTTTTTTTTTTAAATTTGGGATCTTTACTAAAAGAAGAAGAATAAAGGAGAAGTTCACAAAGCTTTCACCTTTGGTAGTAGGGTAGAAGGGGATCCAAATGCCACTTTTTTTGAGGCGGCTTCAAATTAAAACCACAATACATATTTTTAATTTTTTTCTTGGTTCGGATACTTAGATATGTTGGCATTAGTTTAATAACCTTCTATCTTTCCTAAGTCATACTCATGTACATATATTTTTAACATTTCCGCACTAACCAAAAACTGCGATACCGTTCCATCCATGGGGTAAATACACCAAGGGGATGGGACAGATTGTGTTCTACATCAAAAGCATTACATATATTTGGTGAATGTACCCCATGGGCAGTTTTGTTTTGTTATATTATCGAAAATATTATTACGTCTTATTATACACTATTTTTGACATTATGTCACTGTACAATACATTTTTTTAACTCAAAAACATTTTCACAGCCCTTTGAAAAACGTCTGCCTCCCATCATATATAAAGTTAATTTTTCAATATTTCAAAGATGATAGAAAATCGATAAACGAAAGCAAAATTTTATAACACGATAAAATCTATTACTCGCGTTTTAAATTATTCGCTATTGGCAGATGTGACCCTATGGCGAATGATCCCCCTTCTACCCTACTTTGGTAGTTTAGTAAAGTGGCAAAATCAAAAGTACAACAATAACAGCTGATACGACACCTTAAACCGAAATGTATTGAGACGTTACATCCACACTAACTATAGCTGTGATCATTTATCCAATTAGCTATATCATGAATTATACATATGTCTAGTTGGATATCTCACTAACAGCGATAGTTAGTGTGGATGTAATATATCACTATCGCTGTGATCATTTATCCAACTAGATATATGAATGATACTCTTTCTACATCTCTGGGACTTTAAAATTTTCTTTGCATTAAGTTTTTACAAGATAGAAAGCATAATTTTAGAAGAGTCTAGTTAAGTCTCCCCAACCGAACTCAGAAACTTTAAACTCCTAAAGGTTTTAAGTAAATGAAACATAAATATACCTTAAGCTTACCCCATTAATCTTTGACGGGCTTATATAAATGTTCCGATATTTTTACTCTAACTTAGCTTTAGACCATAAATCCACTAAAATTGTTTAAAATTTCGCAACATATGTATGTAATTCGTTTAAGAAAAAGCGTTTGTATTAAGTTCTAGACCAGCGAAAAGTAGAAAGTAAAAAATTAAATCTCTGATTAGTTTTTGCCAGTTTGTTTTTATACCCTTCACCTTCGTGAGAAGGTTATATATAAGTTTGTCATTCCGTTTGTAATTTCTATAATATAATTTTCCGACCCTATAAAGTATATATATTCTGGATCCATATAGATAGCGGAGTCGATTAAGCCATGTCCGTCTGTCTGTCCGTCTGTCTGTCTGTTGAAATCAGTTTTTAGAGGAACCCAAATATCGGCAAGATCCGAATCTTTAATAATTCTGTTAGACATGCTTTCGAGAAGATCGCTATTTAAAATCAGCAAAATCGGTCAGTAAATAACGGAGATATGAGCAAAAATCAGAGACAACCTCTGAAAATTTCATCAAAAAATGTCATATTTTTTTATGCTTTGTTAAATAAGCAACAACAACACTGTATTGTTTAGACAAGTATGAGCCGATGAAAAATGATTGGTGGCGGCGGCTCATCCTTTTTGATCGGCGTCAGCGGCTTATTATAGAATATATCGACTGCGACTCAGTTTCACTTTTACTTCAGAAATTTACCATAAAAGCTTTTGTTACGCAATTGAAAAATATCTGTTATAAAAATTCTCTTTATACACTTTTTAGCAGAAAATAGTCATGAAAAATTGTCTTGGAAACTCCCTGTTCCGTTACCGACTGTTCAGATGACTAGCTATTTAAACATGTTCTTGTACTTCTAGACACAAAGACAGACACAAAGTTTTTGTTTTTGTAAGTGTCCATTCTCTTGGCTACAAAAGGGAAGTGACTGATTATTTTAATCCTCGTTTACAAGGAGTACCTCCGTGACAGAAAAACATTAGATCAGATGGTTCGACATTAGTCAAAACCATTTTCTGTTTTCGGATGCATTCACTTTTTGTCGAACTGATGGGTCACATAAATTGAAACTCTTTATATCGTTATAAGTAGAAATTTTGTGGTGTAATAGATTTTTCAGATGTTGGGTCATGTGTTCGCGTAATTACTGTAGTAGTGACTTCTTTAGTCATATGTGAACCTCCTAAGCAGTTCAGTCTGACAGTCCGAAATTACCGATTTAACCACATAGGGTTAAACCTAGCCTTCGACTGTCCAGATGACTAGTTATTTTAACATGTGCTTCTCCTACGAAAAAGTCAATAGTAACCTTATAGTTAACGAAGAGATATACAAAAAGCTTAAGTTTTATTTTAAGTGTCCATTATATTTACCTCTTTTACAACCCAGCAAAAATAAAGAAAAGTACTTCCATAAGAATAATATTTGTAACTACTTCAAAAGTAGCAGTTAGTGATTTTTTTACATTTGTGGAAGTGATGTTTAATAACTTCCAACGAAGCCAAAATAATTATATTTTTGGTTCTATGCTTAATATATTTTTTTGTTCTTACTTTTTTTGTAAGTCAAATTAATTGTATTATTTAATAAAATTTGACTTCCAAATAACTCCCAAAAAAGTGCATAAACATTACCTCTTGAGAATGACTTCAGAGGTAGTGTATATGGAATTGAATAAAAAGGACATCCCTCCTATGACAAGCCATGAAAATTATCACTTCTTAAGGTCTATTTCAGTAATTTTATGTAATAAATTCTACTTCTTTTTGACTTATTTGGAAGTTATTTTCGTTGCTGGGAAGGAGTACATCCATTACGAAAGGCAAATTATATTCGACATTTGTGGAAAACCTTAGCTTTAAATTATAATTTATTTTAATTTTGTATTTGCATCCCTACTAAGAATATTCACCATTTGAATTTCATTATTAGTTTATAAAGTTGGTAGAGGTATGCTATGTTTAGACCAAAAAAGAGGGCGTTGTAAGTGGGCGTATTTGCAAAAGGAAAACTTTTTTGTTTGTTTTATAATAACATGAGTCGTTTTTTTTTTGTGCCAGCTTTCATTTTGTTGTTTAATGTTTCACATTTTTTTTTTTGCTTTCCTTTAAACTAGTATAACTTTTCTTATTAGCCATCGACAACCTCATCATCGTTTGCATCTAAAGCAGTTTCATCAACATCATAATACTCATAATGGAGTACTTTACTCATACTTAAGTATTGCTTTGACCATTCACCCTGTTCTAATTTTAACGCCATATTGAACCTTATTAAAGTTTTGTTTGTACGATGAATGGATGGATGGATGGTTGCTCTCCTCTCTACGTGTTTTTTTTTTTACTTTAGCTTATTATAAAATAATTCTCTGTTCAGTTTGGTTTTCTTTTTTTCTCATTCGCTGTTCAAAAAATAAAACTAAAGTACAAAACTTATGACTTGTGTCGATCAGTTGCAGGATACTTGACGTTCAACAGCATATAAAACTGGCAGGACTTTTGAACAAAATAAAAAAAAAAAATAGCACGAGAATAATAATAAAAAACACACTAAACTCCTTTATATTACAAAAAGGTTTGAAAATAAAGCAACAGCGGAAAAAAAGCGTAATAATATTAAATTTGTTATAATAAAAAAAACTGAAAAAGAATAGAATCTACTTGTATACGTAAAAAGGAAACTTTTTAATTAGCATAAGAAGTTTATGCTACTTTGCTGTTGCCGTTCCTGTTTCAGTGTAAACGCTTTGCTAGAAAAACACTAAACATTTGCTTCAAAATTCCATAAAATTTAAGATGACATAAAATATAAGTAATTCTTAGTGTGGTCATTATTAAGAATTTTCTACTAAAAATAATCAAAAACAACTATTTCCTTATATTATAAGGAAATAACAAATTTGTTGAAAACGGTTGAGTCTCATAGGGAGTCACAGCAAAACTTTTAAAAGAATTTCAATGGGTCACATAACCTGGTGATAAAAGCGACTTCAAAAAGTAAAATTTAAAAAGTAAATGTCTTGGTTGTCTCAAATAATCCTTTATTTCAAATCAACACAATCTGTACAAAAGTTTTTTTTACATCAACATCTCTAATTCTCGCCTAAAATAATTTTCTTTAAAAGTCATAAAGTTTTATAACTTCATAAATTTGTGTCCCCTTGCCATTAAAAATTATATATATTAACATTAAAAATTATGAATTTTCATTAAAAAATTTTGTACTTTTTTTTTACCCTAAAATTTCCAACAATAGACGACAAAGAAAAAAAAACAAAAATACACAATTTTTTTATTATTAAAACGTATTCCATTATTGTGCATTAAAACATACAATTAACCACCCCGCCCACTAAAGCATCAACTATAAATGTTGGATGCATCTTTCTCTCTTTTGAAAGGGTTAGATGATGTACTTAATGGTTACAAGAAAATGTTTTCATAATTGCTAAGATGTCAAAAGTTCGAAAACATTCAGTTTTACAACAGGACATTTGGGAGTTTATATTTTGTTCTTTGTTTACTGTATTTTTCTATTATACAAAGGATAATAACAATATAAAACCTGAACATAAAGTAAAAGGATAAAACTAACAATGAACATTGTTTTGCTCTATATAAGAAGAGTTTAAGTAATAATACTCGTACCACCAATAACAATTAACCATTATACAAACAACGACAAAATTGTGTAATAAAAAGTTTACATTTTATGTTGTTCTTTTTTCAACTTAATGTAAGGTTTCTTTACTACTTAATACTTTGTAAATGGGTGTTTTCTAATGGTCTCAGCCAGTAAGTTTATAAGTTAGTCTGTAATGAAGTGAAGAATTTTCTAAATATATCATAGAAAATTCTATAATATATAGACAAGAAATTAGACTGTTATAGAGACCAGACAAAGTATTATAGACTTGATTAAAGAATATACTATAAATTTGACTATGAACTAGAACTGAACTAGAACTGAACTAGAACTGAACTAGAACTGAACTAGAACTGAACTAGAACTGAACTAGAACTGAACTAGAACTGAACTAGAACTGAACTATAACTGAACTAGAACTGAACTAGAACTGAACTGGAACTGAACTAGAACTGAACTAGAACTGAAATAGAACTGAACTAGAACTGAACTAGAACTAACTAGAACTGAACTAGAACTGAACTAGAACTGAACTAGAACTGAACTAGAACTAAACTAGAACTAAACTAGAACTGAACTAGAACTGAACTAGAACTGAACTAAACTAAAACTGAACTATTTCTGAACTGAACTTGTCTTATCTACGGAAACTACTTTTTATCTCTTGATCATTTAATGTATAACGCTATTTTCTGTAGTAAAATTTTTATTTAAAAACAACCTTTAGTACATTCTTCAATAGTGTAGAAAATCTAAAAATATGTTCTATGCCCTAAAGTATACCTTGAATATTTTAATAAAAGAACTAAACACAGTGATTTCATGCTTTAAAACAAAAACTCAGAAACCTCTGAGAAGCAAAAAAATATTTAAAATGTTTTCATGTTTTTTAACGGAATATAGCGTTAATGTGAAAATGCAATTAAAAATATTTTTATAATTAAATGTCGTTTACTTTTGGCCACATTAAAAAACTCATAAATCAGCATTTAAACAAATTTCAAAGATGACTTGAAAGAAAAGCGCAAACAAAAACTTACTACCCACAAGTACAGAAACAATAAAATGCCTTTAAGGATATCATCAGATAGCATTTGAAGATGTTGTTGTAATTGTGTAAGTAAAAGGAAAGTTTTTACTTTAAAGAAACCTAATTGATTGAAAAAACGAATTTTGTTTTTAGCTCGAGGGGGTGGTTGTTCTTAAACTACAGGTTTAATTTAATAAAATTGTTGCTGTTGTGAATGTTAACAGACCTACTGAAGTTGTTTTTTTTTCTGTGACCTTTTTGTGGTACGTTGTTTTACAAAATGTCATAAAAATAGCGACAACATTACTCGCGCTGTGGAATTTTTGGGGAGGGTATGCTTTTTTTTAAGTAAAAAAGTTTATATTTTTTTGTATGCTAAATACCATAAATCGTAATTTGTTTGTTTTTTCCTTCAATTTGGTTAAGATTTAATGGCCTTATAATGCGTATTGTTGTTTAGTTTTGTTTGTGTTTTCAATGAGAAAAATCTGTTAAAAACAAGATTTTTAAATTATTTATTTTGTTTGAGGTTTTGCATATTAAGTAGTGAGAACATTTGGTTTTACTTATTTTTATCCAGGAGAAAATAGATTGTAAAATAAGACATTAATCAAAATTAAATTTAATTGAATAGTTCGTCATATACAGACTTTGATATTAAAAAGAAATGTTTTTAATTTTGATTATAGAATCTTGATATTTTTAGAGTTATTTGCTGACTGTCAGACTTTTAAAAGCAAAGGAGCACTAATGAAATCTATTTCAGTTCTAGTTCAGTTCTAGTTTAGTTCTAGTTCAATTCTAGTTCAGTTCTAGTTCAGTTCTAGTTCAGTTCTAGTTCAGTCCTAGTTCAGTTCTAGTTCAGTTCTAGTTCAGTTCTAGTTCAGTTCTAGTTCAGTTCTAGTTCAGTTCTAGTTCAGTTCTAGTTCAGTTCTAGTTCAGTTCTAGTTCAGTTCTAGTTCAGTTCTAGTTCAGTTCTAGTTCAGTTCTAGTTCAGTTCTAGTTCAGTTCTAGTTCAGTTCTGTTCAGTTCAAGTTTAGTTCTAGTTCACTTCTAGTTCGGTTCTAGTTCAGTTCTAATTCTTTTCCAATCTAAATATTATAAGAATTTGTTTTGACATATTTTTCTATTCAATTTGGTGTTCATTAAAGTATATACAAATAATAAATAAATATTCCAACTGGACTTATTTCAATAAACAATGACAATTACAAATTGGTATTAATTTCATGCTGGATCGAAAAACAAAAACAACCACAACAATCAGTATCAAATTGAGTCTAAGTACATTTTAAACATATAGAAGGGTTAAAAGGAAAATGCTTTTAGTTCGTTTGCATCACTCCCCATTCGAGAGCAGTATTTTAGGCAAACATGCTAAAATAAATTTTATGTATTACTTTTTCTGTTTGCTGTTTTTGGTAATTGTAACTTTTACTTAGCAAGATTTATACATAAAAAACTATCAACTTTATAACATTGGAGACTTTGAAGCGAATTTAATATACAGTAAAAGTTTTTTAGAACTTAAAATAGGTTTATAGAATATTTTTATATGAAATTAAAGAAGTGAATCTTTTGGCATCACATTAAAACCGTTAGATATCGGTAATGTCATCCACAACCTACTGTAGGGTAAAAACAATAAAGCATATTTTTCCAAAACAAGCCAAGCAAAGACAACCCAACACAATGGAAGGAAAAAGGGGTTTGTTGTAACAAGCAATTTTTACCACTTAACTGTAATGTGAAGTATTTTTTTGTTCAGTAACTTTAGACTTTTAATTAATGACAACAATTTGTCTCCATTTCAATTTAGGTCTTGTTACAACGACAAAAACAACAACACAAACAATATTTATAACAACTACAAGACAAAAACAGACAAATCGAAAAAGGCAACCTTCCTTCCAAACATGTATCCAAAAAAGGAAATGAAAAATTTTTGTATGAGCAACAAAAAAAATTAAGAATCCGGTTTTGTTTCATGCCATCACGTTTTGAAATCCGCTAAAATTATACAAATGAAAAGTGATGAATGGCGTGTTAACAAGATTTTTTATTTTATTTCTCGATTTTTTCCTTTGAGCGCTTTAACAATTGCCTTTGACATTGACACTTTACGCATTTAGGGCATGTTGTTTTATTTTACTTTGTTGAACCTTAGTCGACATACACAGCCCTCCTTGATAAAGGCCAAAATTGATTAATTGGTTTGTGTGCGTCTAATTAAATATTGTTACAACAATTATACATAAATTGTTGTAAGATCTTATTCTTGCCGCAGAAGTTGTTTTCTTTAAGTTGTCTAAAGTGTGTTTAAAGCTTTAATGCCTCATTCAACTTGAATAGAATTTTGTTGAGTTAAATTATAAAATAATTGGTTGAAATTTGTGTTTAATTAAGCAATTATAAAGTAATTTATTGGAAACGTTTTATTGAAAATAATAGTAACATTTAATTTTTCTAATTAAATGTGATTTTTTACCTTTAGACATCTTTAAAATGAGTCTTATTGATCCTTAACATTCAGGAGTCGCTATTGTGCTTTAGTTATCCTTGTTATATGATGAGATATACACCGAAAATTAAAAAAATATATTTAAAAAGAGAATTTTCTCGAAAATTTTCTATAAAATGAGAATTTTCCCGAACATATTCTATAAAAAGAGAATTTTCTTGAACGTTTTCTATAAAAAGAGAATTTTCTCGAAAATTTTTTATAAAAAGAGAATTTTCTGGAAAATTTTCTATAAAAGTGATTTTTCTCGAAAATTTTCTATATAAAAAAGAGTTTTCTCGAAAATTTCGTATAAAAATAGAATTTTCTCGAAAATTTCGTATAAAAATATAATTTTCTCGAAAATTTCCTATAAAAAGAGAATTTTCAAGAAAATTTCCTATAAAAAGAGAATTTTCTCGAAAATTTCATATACAAAGAGAATTTTCTCGAAAATTTCCTATACCAAGAGAATTTTCAAGAAAATTTCCTATACAAAGAGAATTTTCTCGAAAATTTCCTATACCAAGAGAATTTTCAAGAAAATTTCCTATAAAAAGAGAATTTTCTCGAAAATTTCCTATACAAAGAGAATTTTCTCAAAAATTTCCTATACAAAGAGAATTTTCTCGAAAATTTCCTACACAAAGAGAATTTTCTGGAAAATTTCCTATACAAAGAGAATTTTCTCGAAAATTTTCTATACAAAGAGAATTTTCTCGAAACTTCTTATACAAAGAGATTTTTCTCGAAAATTTCCTATACAAAGAGATTTTTCTCGAAAGTTTTCTATAAAAGGAGATTTTTCTCGAAAATTTTCTATAAAAGGAGAATTTTCTCAAAAATTTTCTATAAAAGGAGAATTTTCTCGAAGATTTTCTATAAAAGGAGAATTTTCTCGAAGATTTTCTATAAAAGGAGAATTTTCTTGAAAATTTTCTATAAAAGGAGAATTTTCTTGAAAATTTTCTATAAAAGGAGAATTTTCTTGAAAATTTTCTATAAAAGGAGAATTTTCTTGAAAATTTTCTATAAAAGGAGAATTTTTTCGAAAATTTTCTATAAAAGGAGAATTTTCTCGAAAATTTTCTATAAAAAGTGAAATTTCTCGAAAATTTTCTATAAAAGTAGAATTTTCTCGAAAATTTTCTATAAAAGTAAAATTTTCTCGAAAATTTTCTATAAAAGTAGAATTTTCTCGAAAATTTTCTATAAAAGTAGAATTTTCTCAAAAATTTTCTATAAAAGTAGAATTTTCTCGAAAATTTTCTATAAAAGTAGAATTTTCTCTAAAATTTTCTATAAAAGTAGAATCGTTTCGAAAATTTTCTATAAAAGTAGAATTTTATCGAAAAGTTTCTATAAAAAGAGATTTTTTGCGAAAATTTTCTATCCAAAGAGAATTTTCTCGAAAATTTTCTATAAAAAGAGAATTTTCTGGAAAAATTTTCTATAAAAAGAGAAATTCTAGAAATTTTTTTTATAAAAAAGAAAATCTTTTCTAGAATTTTCTATATTTGAAAGAAATTGTTTTTAAAAGAGAAAATTTTCTTCAAATATAGAGAAGTTACGAAAAAAAAATTCATTTCAGAATTAAAAAAAAATATTATCTTGCTAAGTCTAAGGAATTTGTAATAACATGATGTAATAACTTTAAATCCCCAAAAAATATATTACAAACTGTTTTAAAACGCCCTGACACGTGACCAACATAAATCTAATAGAAATCTTTTACTAACGAGTTTTATATTTCGAACAAGGACTTTATAATAAATTTCTACTCAAAGAAGTTCCAGAAGTTAAGGTTTTAAAACAAACAATCAACGACAAACATAATTCATTATTAACATGTCATATAAAATAAAATTTAATAGAAAAATTTAAGTTAAAGATAACATTTTATCAATCTACAAAATAAATTCATTTTCATAGAGCGTGGTGGTGGTTATATCCTTTCTACGCAAAACAGGTCAAACTAAAACTAACAATTTTAACAAACATATAGAGTTTTCTGCGGCTTTTTTTCATTGTTAGACTAGAGATGTAGCGGGAAGATTTGTAAAAAACGTATGTTTCCATTATTTTTATAGAATACATTAATTTTTGTTAGATTAAGAGATAAACTTGATTGTTGGTGGAAAAAAAGGACGACGCGTGTATCACAGCGGAAGTTAACGGTCTTTATTATGCCACCGTTATAAAGGAAACAAGTGGTAAAATAAAAAAACTTTTGCGTTTATTGAAATTTCAAATATGTTAAATGTTTTTTTTTTTCATCTTGTTTGATAAACAGTTTGTTATGTTATTTGAATGACCTTTAAAAAGCATGTCAAACTAATTTGAAAATTGCCCTTTTTACAAACAAAAATACAACAAGTTGACATAGTTGTGTTACAACAAGGTCCTGTTCTTTTGTGGCGCAAAATAGCTGGAGGGTGAGAAAGTAATTTTTTAAAAAGATTTCTTTTTAACTTAACTAATCACAACGGTTATTATAAAAACACAAAGATCAAATAAATATTTTTCTAAAGAGATTGTTTGACAACTTGTTTTTTATGTTTTTTTTTTTTTTTTTTTTGAATACGTGGTATTTTAAGTAAATAATTTTCTAAATTAAAATATTCTTTTTTAAGAACTTAAAAGTGACCCTAGGCAGGCTTTTTAAAATGTAACTTGTAAAGGCCACTACATTTATTTGTTTGATTTATATAAAGTTAAATTTCTTTAAAATCTTAGTTAAAATTCCTTCTTTATATAAAACAAACGCCCACCCACCTGATGAAAGTCCGATTTTTAGTCAAAATGTTCACATGAATATGAAAATATAGATAGATAGATAGATAGATAGATAGATAGATAGATAGATAGATAGATAGATAGATAGATAGATAGATAGATAGATAGATAGATAGATAGATAGATAGAT
>NC_060951.1:41639769-41651257 GCF_022045245.1 Lucilia cuprina | reverse complement strand
GAAATAATGGACCGATTTCAACCATTTTCAATAGGCTTCGTCCTTGTGCCAAAAAAACATGCTTGGTCCAAATTTCATCAAATTATCTTGAAAATTGCGGCCTGTACCATGCGCACAAGGTTTACATGGACAGCCAGCCAGCCGGACAGACGGACGGACGGACGGACATGTCTTAATCGACTCAAAAAATGATTCTGAATCGGTATACTTTAAGGTGGATATTGGACCAATATTTTTGTATGTTACAAACATCAGCACAAACGTATAATACCCTCCCCACTATAGTGGTGTAGGGTATAAATATCGAAAATTTTGTTTAGAATAGTTTTTTATAAAAATACAACTTTGACTTAAAAAAGAATAATAGTGAACAAAATGGACGGAAGGGTTATAGTGG
Organism: Lucilia cuprina; assembly: GCF_022045245.1. NCBI lineage: Eukaryota > Metazoa > Arthropoda > Insecta > Diptera > Calliphoridae > Lucilia > Lucilia cuprina. Next base: position 41,650,860 of record NC_060951.1, on the reverse strand, counting down.
GCGTGGCACCTTACATACAAAGAAAATATTTGAGAATATATAACATTTTTTGGAGCCACTTTAGTATCAACATTATTATTAAAGACAAAAAGTGGGTGGACTAGCAGCAGTTGGCGTGGCACCTCCAAATTTAACCGTTAATCTTTTAACATCCATTTAAATACTTTGGCTAATCAATTTGCGGACTAAAGAATTAAATACAACAAATATTTCGAACATTTTGCACGAAAGTCTATCATATTCATCTAAACGTAATAGCAATGCTCAATGGGTATAGATAGTTTTTTATAAATAAAAAAATATTTTCTATGAAAAGATAATTTTCTCGAAATTTTTCTATGAAAAGAGAATTTTCTCGAAATTTTTCTATGAAAAGAGAATTTTTTCGAAATTTTTCTATGAAAAGAGCATTTTCTCGAAATTTTTCTATGAAAAGAGAATTTTCTCGAAATTTTTCTATGAAAAGAGAATTTTCTCGAAAGTTTTCTATGAAAAGAGAATTTTCTCGAAATTTTTCCATGAAAAGCGAATTTACTCGAAAATTTTCTATAAAAAATAAAATTTTCTCGAAAAAGTTTCTTTAAAAAAAATTTCTTGAAAATTTTCAATAAAAAGAGAGTGTTCGTCGAAAATTTTCAATAAAAAATGTTTTACTAAAATTTTCTATAAAAAGAGAATTTTTCTCGAAAATTTTCAATAACAAGATAATTTTTCTCGAATATTTTCAATACTAAGAGAATTTTCTCGAAAAATTTCTTTAAAAAGAGAATTTTCTAGAAAATTATCTATAAAAAGGAAAATTTTATCGAAAATTTTCTTTAAAAAGTGAATTTTATCGAAAAATTTCTATAAAAAGAAATTTTTCTCGAAAAATTTCTATAAAAATGAATTTTTTCGAAAAATTTCTATCAAAAGAGAATTTTCTCAAAAAATTTCTATAAAAAGAGAATTTTCTCGAAAATTTTCTATAAAAAAAATTTCTCGTAAAATTATTAAAATAAAAAAGAGAATTCTCTTTAAAAAGAGAATTTTCTATAAAAGATGAATTTTCTAGAAAATTTTCTATAAAATGAGAATTTTCTTTATTAAAAATATTTTTTCTAAAGAGTAGAAGAACATTTATGTCACTATAAGATCAAAGTTTTTTTTTATTCTCTTACAACAAAAACATATTAAATATTTTAGATATAACAGTAATAAAAGTGTTTAGTTTCAAAATTATTCAGTAGCTTAATTAGCAAGCAACCTTTTTATAGTTTTAACCAACTGCGACTATAAAAGACAATAATTTAAAACAATTTGTGTCATTAGACACTTTAAAACAGTTTTTAATCCAAAAATTTTAATAAGAAAATCTCATTATGAAAACATTAAAATATCAAAGAAACACAAAATTATGACAATTGTATGCCAAGGGCAAAATACAGATAGAGCAGTATAGACAGGGTAATGAAAAAAAGGAAGAAACGATGCTTGTTTAATAGGCAGCAAACGGCTAAAATAGCAGTAAGTGAATACAGGACTCCCATGGGAACTTAAAGAAGAAAAAAACGTTTGCCCTTTGAACCAAAAATATATTCTAATATCTTTTACTTTATGTTTCAGTCTTTTTATATTTTTAATAAATTTCATTTGGCAAATCAACCACAATAGAATAAAGTAGCAGGAGGCAGTTGAGCAGGAAAGGTGACCAAGCTTAACACAAACAAATATGAAAATTATAAAGGACATAAATTATTACACCAACAGCGAAGAGGGAGATGCGATGGGTGTGAGTTTTCATGGGTGTGTTTGAAACAAAAAAAAAACAGGATATTATTACATTTTTTTGTTATTTTTAGCATTGGACAAATTTAAAACTATAAAACGTAGAGATAAAAAGAACAGAAACGTAACAAGGCGCATAATAAGCAAATTATGACCTGACAAGGGACTTAGTTATGTTACAAAATTTATAGTTACCATTATGTTTTCTACTTCTGTTTTTTTATATTTCTTTCTCGAATGGTATTGAATACAATGAAAAATGTTCAATAAATTTTGAGCTTATTACGGCAATGAAGCGATAAAGAAAAATATTTTAGCTGGTAGTTATTTCACTTTAGAGTTTTCTAAACCAATTTACGGGTGTAATGAAGCGAACTTTAGACAAGAAAAGGAGAAAAGAAACCTTATGTTGAATTTGAATTATAAAAAAAAAAACTTTTGGAAAAGTGTTAAAAGAAGAGATCCACGTACACATGTATGTGAATTTTTAAAGCATAGTGGGTTAACATAATTTTATAAAAAAGTAAAGAGATATTTTTGGAAGTATGTCCAGCAAAAATGAGTAAGGGGTTAAGGAGCTAAAATTTAGATCCCATTTGGTCATCTTTCTTTTAATATAACATGATATCATTGGAGGCAAGTACTTACCGCAATCGCCGTAAATCGTGTGGCTAATGAATAAGACCTTTTTGAAGTACTTCTATGTAATTAGAACGATAAAAGAAAATCTAAAGAGAATTTTCTCGAAAATTTTCTATAAAAAGAGAATTTTCTCGAAAATTTTCTATAAAAAGAGAATTTTCTCGAAAATTTTCTATAAAAAGAGAATTTTCTCGAAAATTTTCTATAAAAAGAGAATTTTCTCGAAAATTTTCTATAAAAAGAGAATTTTCTCGAAAATTTTCTATAAAAAGAGAATTTTCTCGAAAATTTTCTATAAAAAGAGAATTTTCTTGAAAATTTTATATAAAAAGAGAATTTTCTTGAAAATTTTATATAAAAAGAGAATTATCTCGAAAATTTTCTCTAAAAGAGAAGTTTCTCGAAAATTTTCTCTAAAAGAGAAGTTTCTCGAAAATTTTCTCTAAAAGAGAAGTTTCTCGAAAATTTTCTCTAAAAGAGAATTTTCTCGAAAATTTTCTCTAAAAGAGAATTTTCTCGAAAATTTTCTCTAAAAGAGAATTTTCTCGAAAATTTTCTCTAAAAGAGAATTTTCTCGAAAATTTTCTCTAAAAGAGAATTTTCTCGAAAATTTTCTCTAAAAGAGAATTTTCTCGAAAATTTTCTCTAAAAGAGAATTTTCTCGAAAATTTTCTCTAAAAGAGAATTTTCTCGAAAATTTTCTCTAAAAGAGAATTTTCTCGAAAATTTTCTCTAAAAGAGAATTTTCTCGAAAATTTTCTCTAAAAGAGAGTTTTCTTGAAAATTTTCTCTAAAAGAGAATTTTCTCGAAAATTTTCTCTAAAAGAGAATTCTCTATAGAAAGAGTTAGTTAGTTAGGTAGTTAGTTAGTTAGTTAGTTATTTAGTTAGTTAGTAAGTTAGTTAGTTGGTTAGTTAGTTGGTTAGTTAGTTGGTTAGTTAGTAAGTTAGTTGGTTAGTTAGTAAGTTAGTTAGTTATTTAGTTGGTTAGTTAGTTAGTTAGTTAGTTAGTTAGTTAGTTAGTTAGTTAGTTAGTTAGTTAGTTAGTTAGTTGGTTAGTTAGTTAGTTAGATAGTTAGTTAGTTAGTTAGTTAGTTAGTTAGTTAGTTAGTTAGTTAGTTAGTTATTAAGTTAGTTAGTTTGTTAGTTAGTTAATTAGTTAGTTAGTTAGTTAGTTAGTTAGTTAGTTAGTTAGTTAGTTAGTTAGTTAGTTAGTTAGTTAGTTAGTTTGTTTGTTAGTTGGTTGGTTAGTTAGTAAGTTAGGACCCAATTTCATATACTAAGATCCCACTGTACCAATAAACTTATATACTAATACTCAGTACAGCTTTTTGCCCGAATAAAACTCCCACACACACACATTCATACTCCTAAGAATTTATGATCAAAATACGATTTATATGTGTGAGACCACTACTTGATGATGGCTTAACCTATAAACAACGTCGACTATAACACCAAATTGGAACTCAAAATGATTGTAAAATAAAACTTGAAACTCACAAAAACAAATTTAAGAAAAAAAGGTTAAACACGTACTAAGAAGCACAAACCATCTGTAACCAAACCCAGCTGATATTTGTGGTTGTTGAGCAATAAACGCATTGTCGATTTATATCAGTTGCTTCATACTTTTCTTTTTTCTTTCTATCGATAATTTTATTACATACTCTCTCAAACTTAAATGATAAATAAATTTAAAGTTTTTTTGAATGGTCAGCTTTTGGTAACCATTAAAAAAAAACTAAGCATCTACTATAAAATAAGCATAAAATAAAATTTATTGTGATGAAGGAAGAGTAACAATAAATGCTGTTAACATTTTCGTGTTTCACAGTTTAGAAACATTATCCTTATTTGAGAGTTTGTGGTGATAACTAAGCATACGCTGGAAGAAGAAAGAAACCAAAATTATTGTAACATACAATGTGTTCCGCATACAAATGTTCATGTTATGAAAAAGTTTAAAACAGCAACATTAGAAATCACATGTGGAGTAGTAAGAGGTTCTTAACAAATCAGTGCAATATCGGGACTCTATAGCAGTACAAAGATACCTTCATTTATAAAATTTGTTATCTCATCTTAAAATTTAATCTGTTGATATAAAAATAAAAATGTATGTTTTGTTATAATTTTGTTTTCAAGACTTCATGACACTATATCTGAAAAATCTGACAAAATAGAGGTCAGATACGTCCTCGGCGCTACTTTGTCTGTGTTATTTTCGTAGGGTCAACTTTGCATTATGGAGCCTTTCATATGGCAATGTGATCTTATGTGTCAAAAACATATTTAAAGACCTTGAACACAATGGCGGGATCAGACAGCGTGATCCAGAATAATCTTTAAGCTGTTGATGAGATCGATGTATGATCTGTTCAGTTTGAAAGCTGCTTCCTCTAGTCTTAGCATTTTTTATGATTCGGTCCGTTTTGAATGGAATAACTTCAATTATTGACGTTCTTTATATAAATCATTAAACCGAGAATATATATTTAGATATTTACTTTTGCAGGCAACATTTTCTTTTAGTATTCCCTCTCATAAACTTCATCTTTAACTTAGATCATTTTGCCCTTCTCGTTGCTCTTAGGTTTCATGTTTTGTTGTATGCAATCAGCTTTCTCCTTGATATATATTAACCCCATATGAACTTCTTTAGACCTCTTGATTTTTCTCGTTTATATCGTTTATATCGTGGAATATCGAAGGTGTAGTAGTGCTCCTATCAAACCGATGACATCACATGTGTTTATTTGGTCCAATCTAATCTCTTCAAACAAGTTATAGCTCCCATCATATGGATCATTATTAAATGTACATGTGCGTCTGTTGTAAACACGATAGGGTCCGAATGGAAAAGATTAAAGGACTGAAATTTCGAAAAATGAAACTTCTTGTTAAGTTTGTCAAGATCTATTCCAGATTTCAACTGGTCCTCTTACAAAAGACGTTTCTGATTTCATTTCAAACAATCATATCTCAGTTTAAAATACCACTGCAGTGATGAAACTCGACAAAATAAAATTTCTTTTTATAGTAAAATTTAATAGCGTACAGACCATAAAGGACCCAAACTTCCAATAATAGTTTGTGAAATGTTAATTTCAAATTTGGGAACTTCTGAGTGTTTTATTCCTTTCTTTATATATTCGAATATTGAACATGAATGTTGCTCTCATCTACAGTTTTTTTTTTTGGTTAAAATTACATACAATTTCTAATAACATCAATACATTTCTGGTTGCTGGTCAAACCAAGGACATGGTGATGTGGATATTTAATACATGAATGTGTATGAAAGAAGGTGGTGGGTGGTAAGTTGATTGTTTGGTGGCATATAATATTATTGTTTTCTTCTTTCACTGCTTCTTTAGGATGCTTTAGAAAATTTTTGTTATATTTAAAAATACTCACATGCAAGTGTATATGATCGACCATTGACTTATTCTATGTTTTATTTTATTTTTCCGGTTGTGTTGTTTTTTTTCAGGACTTTTACTGGTCTTTGTTGCTGCTCAAAATTTTTTTTCTATCCCTAGGGTGTCGTAACTTTTCAAATATGAATTTCAAATTGTTTCTTATTTTATGAAAAAAGAAGAAAAATAGAACAATGTACATTCTTTGAATGTATGCATGTAAGGAGATGTATGCCTGGTCAGCTGGCATGACCACATAAACGAGGATGTGTGTAAAGTGTAAATTTTTCTTTTATATTTATCCTGTTTTCTAAAGAACATGTATGTATTTATTTCATATTTTTTTACATTTTAGTAGAGTGTAGGGGTTTTTGTGGTCATTTTTTTGTTGTTTTGTTTTATTTCATTATAAATTCTTTACTATTTTTATTGTTTTCTAAATGTATTTATTTTCCCTTCCATATTCGTTTATGGTTACTTTAAATTAAAATTTGAAATATTTTCTATTTTTGTGAAACATAAAAAATATATAAAATCTAACTATAAATTATAATTTATTGCCAATTTTTGTTCTTCATATGAAAGCTGTGGTGCTGTGCAAAATGTATTCAATTTTCTTTTGAAAATTCAATTTTTATTGTGTTATAAATTTGATGTCATTATTTTGTGTTTATGTAAGAATTTTCGCTAAAGGATTCGATGTTATGAAGAATTTGGTTACCATCAAATGTATTTGGTTACCATCATATTTAGAAAAGGAATTTATAAACTATTTATTCACAAAGATAACAGATTCGTTGAAGTTACTGAATTTCCTATCAAACTGTAGATTATATTTACAGCAAATAATTTTTACGGTTGTTGCTACTAAAGGTTGTCGGACTTTCTGTTGGTGCAATAACAAAATTTTGTTGGAGATAACGAATCATTGTTTAAAACTTTAGTTTGTTAGATAGATAGATAGATAGATAGATAGATAGATAGATAGATAGATAGATAGATAGATAGATAGATAGATAGATAGATAGATAGATAGATAGATAGATAGATAGATAGATAGATAGATAGATAGATAGATAGATAGATAGATAGATAGATAGATAGATAGATAGATAGATAGATAGATAGATAGATAGATATATAGATATATAGATAGATAGATAGATAGATAGATAGATAGATAGATAGATAGATAGATAGATAGATAGATAGATAGATAGATAGATAGATAGATAGATAGATAGATAGATAGATAGATAGATAGATAGATAGATAGATAGATAGATATATAGATAGATAGATAGATAGATAGATAGATAGATAGATAGATAGATAGATAGATAGATAGATAGATAGATAGATAGATAGATAGATAGATAGATAGATAGATAGATAGATAGATAGATAGATAGATAGATAGATAGATAGATAGATAGATAGATAGATAGATAGATAGATTGATAAATAGTTAGATAGTTTGTTAGTTAGTTAGTTAGTTAGTTAGTTAGTTAGTTAGTTAGTTAGTTAGTTAGTTAGTTAGTTAGTTAGTCAGTTAGTTAGTCAGTTAGTTAGTTAGTTAGTTAGTTAGTTAGTTAGTTAGTTAGTTAGTTAGTTAGTTAGTGAGTTAGTTAGTTAGTTAGTTAGTTAGTTAGTTAGTTAGTTAGTTAGTTAGTTAGGTAGTTAGTTAGTTAGTTAGTTAGTTAGTTAGTTAGTTAGTTAGTTAGTTAGTTAGTTAGTTAGTTAGTTAGTTAGTTAGTTAGTTAGTTAGTTAGTCAGTTAGTTAGTCAGTGAGTCAGTCAGTTAGTTAGCTAGTTAGTTAGGGAGTTAGTTAGTAAGTTAGTTAGTTAGTTAGTTAGTTAGTTAGTTAGTTAGTTAGTTAGTTAGTTAGTTGGTTAGTTAGTTAGTTAGTTAGTTAGTTAGTTAGTTAGTTAGTTAGTTAGTTAGTTAGTTAGTTAGTTAGTTAGTTAGTTAGTTAGTTAGTTAGTTAGTTAGTTAGTTAGTTAGTTAGTTAGTCAGTCAGTCCGTCAGTTAGTTAGTTGGTTAGTGAGTTAGTTAGATTGATTGATATGTGGATGTCGACAAAAGTTTTCAATTTATACTCTTTTCTTTTAAATTTTACAATCATTCTTATAAAAAAAAAAAAAACATATAAAAAGTGAAAACCAAATTGTCATGAGTACCGAAATCAATTAATCATCAACTTGTTAAACAACAATTATCTTATCCTGCAGGACATCATATTCCCCATACAAATCTACAAATGTCCAACAAATTATCAATAAAAAACGACCAACATGCCAAACCAGACATGTGTACAATTAAGTATTTCAATACCAAATACTGGCACTACATCCCTTATCTATTTTTTTCCATTTATTGGACAACAATTTTTTTTAGACGTTTGGTCATTTTTCATCACTCCCCTCCGTTTCCCATACACCAACAGAACAAACACATTTGCCAAAAATCACTAGAAAAAAAAAACATTCGAAAACAAACCCAAAAAGTATATAATAAAAAAATATCTAAAACATTATTGTCAATCAACGGTCGAAATGTCACGCACCACAACAGAAACTAAATATCAGACAGAACATGACATTATCTTTAAATAATGAAATGACCAACAAGACCCACATTCGTCTGTAAGTGGAATGGGTGAAACTATTGATATTTGTTTTATTAAGGATAATGACAGGATTTGATGCATTCCACTTACAGACATTCGTCTGTAAGTGGAATGGGTGAAACTATTGATATTTGTTTTATTAAGGATAATGACAGGATTTGATGCAATGGTCAAGTGTTTGCTTCGAAAAAATTTATAAAACTGTTTAATGGAATGTTTTTTTTTTATGGGAGGAAAAAACCATTAATGTGACACTAAACTTGAGATAATCCTTGTTAACTAAAAGTTTGTTTAGCTTGCGAAAATCAAAGTTGGAGCAAATTTATAAGATGGGGCAAATCGAGTGTTATGAAAGCGATGAGCAACAATTAATTTGGAATCAATCAAATGAAAAGTTAGTAAAAATGAAGGTCTTTCAAATATTGTTATAAAAAATATTTGTATAAGATTGTTATTGCTTTGCTTAAATGTTTATTAGGTTTTTCTCTTTGCTTCTATTTTCAGGTAAATATATTGAAATTCATTAAACATGAACTAAGAATTGGCGCAGTGAGTAAAAATTTTAATAATTATTATTGTTTTGATTAATTACATAAAAGTTTACATTTAAATGGGAATGAATTGAATTCATTTTTGTCACTATAACTTTAATATTCGCGAACCGCGTAGAATAAGATACATATGTTAAATGACATATCCTTATATTGACCTTACACAGAACTTCTGATTTATATTATTTTAGATTTCCATTCCATCAGAATCATATATGTTTGAGAGTTACAACTCCCGCTATTGATACCCAGCAAAGAAGCGAAAGTAGAATTTACTCCATGGAAGTACTGAGAAATTCACTACATTTGAAGTCATTCTGAGGAAGTAATTTTGATGTTATTTTTTGGAAGTTATTAGGAAGTGAAATGGTTGCATTATAGAATACTATTAATTTGACTTAAATAATAAAATATAATTTACATGCATTTATCAATTAACTGCAAAATAAAATGGGTTTAATTAAAAAAATTTTAGTACATTTTAGTACCTTCAATTGGATTCTTTTGGCTTTGTTGGAAGTCACCACTTCCACAGAAGGTAAACAAATTCACTTAGTTCTGTGCTTCCTTAAGCACGTAAACATTTAATTCAAATGGGTGGTACCATAACCACATGGATTTCAGTGTTGATCGTTCATTAAGCATTCTAGCTCCAATAGTTTTCCTACTAAACGATTGTTTATCAAATTTTTATGGAAGGGACTAGTAATCCGTCAATTTATTAGGCAACTATTGACATGATGGTCTAAATTGTTTGCGTATAATTAAACTTTTTAGGTCCATTAACTCCTCGACATACTAAATAATATTTATTATTCATATGGGAAGAACTACGCCTCTTTTTTTTCTAGTTCACAAATATTCATATTGATATGACGAAATTTGACCATTCCAAATTTTATTGTTTCCCACATACATATATGCATTTTGTCAATAACAATAGATGGAGGATGACACGCCTTCTTACCACTTTAGTGGTGAAGGGTATATTGGATTTGTGCTGATGTTTTCAACGCACAATATTATTGGTCCTATACCCACCTTAAAGTATACCAATCGGCTCAGAATCATTTTCTAAGTCGATGTCGGTACATAATTTACTACTATGGTTAAGATCGGTCCTTTATTTTACCTAGCCCCTAACAGGGCTTGTAAACATTGTAATCAAACTACAGGTCGCAATTTGTACATGGTCTTTTATGGTACCGTAGATGAAGCGTATTGAAAATAGTTAACATAGGTCCATTATTTTACCTAGCCCCCATACAGATGGACCCGCCGAATATGGCTTTTAAGTACATAATTATATTTAATTTACTCATATGTCGACAAAAAGCTGCAAAACTAATTTCCATACCAGCCATGAACTTTATAATTATAGGGCCTCATTTGAACCTAATCTATATAAAAAGCTCCATTCAAAATTTGACTTAAATGTCCACAGTTTTATTCAACAATAAATTACTTAAGTATATCTGAGGCAAGGTACAATTCAACTTAAATGTTTTATTATGAAAACTTAATCACATTTTACTTTATGTAACAGGTATAGGATATTATATGATCGGACTCACCTGACTATAATTTCTTACTTGTTTATTTTTATAGATTCTTATTTATTTAACCTTGAACTCATAGATCAAAGTTCAATATAACAGAAATGTTAAATGGTACCCGTTGAAAAAACTTTCTTTCCAAATATAAATTTCACGTTTCCAGGTTCAATAGTGTGGATAATTAAAAAAGTTCCAAGAAGTACAAGTTCTTTTTTCCAAATCTTATAAAAAAAAGGAATATTTTATTAAGAAAAATCAAAAAATACCAGTTGTAAAACAGAAATGTTCCAGAAAGTTTCCTTTAATATTAAGAAAAGAAAATGATGGGGGTTTCCACTTTTTTTCAAATTTTGTTTGATCTGTGTTATGTTGATTCTAAAACTGATTTGTTTTGATTAGGGAACGATAAAACAAATCTATATATAAACAAGTAGGAAAGTATAGTCGGGCATGGCCGACCATATGATACCCTACACCATGAGTATATTTTTACAATTTTTACTTTTATAAAATTTTTATTTTTTG
>NC_060951.1:41562344-41639669 GCF_022045245.1 Lucilia cuprina | reverse complement strand
TCGATCGGTATACTTTAAGGTGGGTATTGAACCAATATTTTTGTATGTTACAAACATCAGCACAAACGTATAATACCCTCCCCACTATAGTGGTGTAGGGTATAAAAAGAGGAGCGTTACTGACTGACTGATTCATCATCGCACAGCCCAAACGGCTGAACCTAGAATCATGAAATTTTGACAGTGAATGTGTTTTTGGTTATGTAGATCCACTAAGGAAGGATTTTTGGAAATTTGCACATTTACGGGTAAAAAGGGGAAAAACGTGTAAAACAGGGTTTCTTAAATATCTTACATAATATTAGTGATACAAGAAAAATTTTAAATGCACCTGTATCTACTCTTAAAATGAGCAGATGTGTGTCTGGTACTTTTTTGAAATTCGTACTTTTAAGAGGTAAAAATGTGTAACAAAGGTGATTTTGGTACCTTTTTTTAGCCCTTTATAACTTTTAAACTAATTAACATAATCAAATTTTTCTAAATATTTTGGATACATCTCTTAAAATTATGAGACACCAGTTTCGTACTTTTTAAAATTCAGTCCTTTCTGGGTGTAAAAGGGATAAAACTGTATTTATGGTACTTTTTTTTAGCAGAATTTTAGAATTATTCATATTAAATTACGGACTAACTCTATAATATTTATTGTAATAGAATTTTTGCTATTTCACTGGGTAAAAAAAGTACCGAAAAGGGGAAAAACGGGAAATTTAATTTTATTCAAACTCATTGAGCCAACTTTTATAAAATTTCAAAAAGTAGTTTATTTACTCACACAAAATAAGCTTTTGGTATAATATTTTGGAATTCGAGTACTAATGCCTATATAGGACCAAATTCGAGTAAATTGTTTGGTACCTTTTTTTAAAGCACAATTTTTGTGGAATAAATGAATGCAGATTTGAATCGTTTGAGTTTTATCTGTGATATATATGTAGATTTAACATTTTTTAAACTTAATTCTCGAAAAAGTATACTTCTAAGCGAAAAGGGAAAACATTGTACTCTTTTTTATTAGTACTTTCCACTTAGGTCAACTTTATTCCACTTTTGGTACTTTTTCTTCCTTCAAGAGTATCATATGTATGTTCTTTAATATGAACTGAAAACACATGATTATTAAACATACACGGTCCTCAGTGAATAAGATTCTTTAAGAGACAACTTTTTAGTAGTTTCTATCTCATAAATTGTACTTTTTTTAATTTTCTAAAATATTCAACCTAGGAACATTAATTTTAACATACATGGTCTTGACTGAATAATATTATGGAAGTGGGAACTATTTGGTACTTTCCTATTATTCAAATGGATTCTTTATAATGGTTAACCGTAACATACGGTCCTTATTAAATGAGAATTTATTGAAAGAGATCTTTGTACTTTTTCGTTTTTCCGATGGTACTTTTTGATATTTTTACGATATTGAACATAGTTAGGGTAGCGAAGCACCCAGGGTATGCTAGTTAAACATAATTATGAACTTAAAAGCCCTATTTGGCGGGTTCAGTTGTATGAGGCTTAGGTGAAATTATGGATCGATGATAACTATTTTCAAAAGGCTTCGTCTACGGTACCATAAAAGATCATGTGCCAAACTTCATTGAATTATCTCCGACCTGTAGTTTATTAGAAGATTTACAAGCCCTATTCGGGGGTACAGTTGTATGGGGGCCAGATGAAATAATAGACCTAAACAGTTTAGGGTTCGTCCCTGGGACAATAGACGATTATTGAAATATCTTCAAAATTGCGAGTTTTATTACAAGGTTTACATGGACGGACAGACCGACGGACATAGCTAAATCGACTCCGAAATGATTCTGAGTCGATTGGTATACTTTAAGATGGGTTTAAGGCCAATATTATTGTTTGTTAGAAACATCAGCACAAACCCAATATACCCTCTCCACTAAATTGGTGTAGGGTATAAAAATCAAAAATTACCAGATGTAAAACGATAAAGTTCTAGAAATCTCCCTTTAATATATTATCACTCCGGGTTATATATGCATAATTTCATACCTTAGTTCAAAGAAATTTAAAAAGTTCCTTTTGAAGAATACATTTTTTTAAGTTCTCATGAAGTCCGAGCTCTACATGCTTAATTTAATGTTCATAAAAAACTACCAGTTAGGAAAAGAAACTGATCGGGGTTTTCACTTTTTTTGAAATTTTGTTTGATCTGTGTTATGTTGATATCTAAATCTGATTTGTTTTGATTTGGGAATGATATAAGACATTAATCACTGTTCCCTTCGATCCCTTATTAATATTACAATAATAATACATTTTTATAGAATCAATTAATAATGTATACGAAAACATATGCATTCCAAAATTTTTTCATTCACTTTTAAGTATTTTCCCTTAAATCTCTACATTTTTTTACAAATTCCTAAACATTTTCCCTTCTTCTTCACCTCCCTTCTTAACATGTTAACTCTACCAACTTTGCCAAAAAAATTAGTTCTTTCGCATTCATTAATAAAAACGGTCGCTAAAAAGTGTAGCTCGTTTTTAATTGTGTATTAAATAAGTAAAAGTGTTTTAATTAATATAAAATTCATAAATTAATTAAGCTAATAGTGTAATATAATACAAAATCTATAAAGAAATATATAAATTAAGTGTTAAATTAAAGTTTTTATTAAAAATATTAATAACAAAGTGAAAAAGTAAAAAAAGCAAAGTAAAAAGAAGAAGCATTTTGTCATAAAAAGTCTTTTGCTAATAAAATACCAAAGTTTTTGTTTGTGCATGCATCTTGTATTGAGAATTGCATTAAATTTGTTCTTGTTAAATTTGTTTTTGTATTCGTGTAAAAAGTGAGATTTGTATTAAATGTGTTGTTGTTGTTTTTGCATTATTTGGAAATTGAGAGAAGGAAAGCACGTAATCATCTTCTCTCTATAATAAAAAAGAGTAAAGGGAAAAAGCAAAAGCATTTATTTGTAATTATGTTTTGTTGTTAGCAAAAGAATGTAAATAAGTAAATACCTACATAGTTTATTTGTTGTTATTCTTTTTGAGTTTATTTTAATGTTATTATTGTATTATAGAGTTGCCAGTGTTTGAAAAATAAGTGTTTTTAAACGGTATAAACGGGTACGGTCGGTAAAAATTTGATTTATAAAAAGTATGTATTTAATTAATGCAAGCCGAATTTAAAGGTGAGTTTAATACTTAGTAAATAAATTAAAAAAAAAGCTTGACACGTAAAAATTACACAAGACAACAAAATTTAACGAACTGGAAATGTATAATAACATTGAAATACGTTTAAACTTTCTCGCATTCTACGCGTCTGTGAAAAAAGTAGAATCAATGCATTTGCATGCTGGAAGTTACAAGTACAAAAGCGTAAAAATTCTTAACGTGTATAATGATCTACTTTATACTTTTAAGAGAGAAGTCTTCTTCCCTAAGCGTTTTCGAATCAAAGCATTGTTTTAAAGCTGGAGGTCCACACTACGCGTTCTACGCTTTCAAAAAAAGTATAATCAATGTATTTATATGCCGAAAGTTACAAGCACAAAAGCGTAGAATGCCTTAAAGCGTAGAATGCTTGAAAGTAAGGTTCTATAGTTGAAACAAAAAGTCGACTTTTCGACTTTTTGCATTTTATGAAAAGTCGACATTTCGACTTTTTGCATTTTATGAAAAGTCGACTTTTCGAATTTCGACTTTTTGCATTTAGTTAAAAGTCGATTTTTCGACTTTTTTTTCATTTAATTAAAAGTCGATTTTTCGACTTTTAATATTTTATAAATAGTCGACTTTTCGACTTTTTCCGACTTTTCGACTATTTTTGACTTTTTTCGACTATTTTCGACTTTCCGACTTTTTTCGACTTTTTCCAACCAGAGTTAAAAATTTATATAGTTGCCAGAAGCGTAAATTTATAATGTTACATTATATTTTTATTATTATTGTTTATTATAATTAATAAAAAAATTTTATTCATATTTTTTCTATTTGTTGCAATTTTTTGAGTTTTTTCGACTTCTTTCTATTTTCGACTTTTCGACTTTTTTCGAATATTTTCGACTTTTTCCGACTATTTTCCACTTTTTCCGAATTTTTCGACTTCTTTCACTTTTTCCGACTTTTCGACTTTTTTGACTCTTTCCGACTTTTCGACTTTTTTCGACTTTTATTTACAAAGTCGACTTTTCGACTTTTTTGGAAAAAAAATTGTCCACTTCGACTTTTCGACTTTTTTCGACAAAAAGTCGATTGTTCGATTATTCGAAAGTCGATTTATAGAACCCTAGCTTAAAGTAGATCTCTTTTCTAATTTTATAAGCGCCACAAGCAGCGCACGATCATGTCAGCTGATTTTGTAATTTTATACTCTTTATCAATTTGAATAAAATAAATTAAGTTTAATGACGAAAAAATAAATAAAAGTTGTAGAAAAACGAGAAGTTTTTTAAAAATTAAACAAAAAATTACGATTAGAAAGCGTAGGATGTAACTTGAAGCGTAGAACGCGAAATGGGTATGAAAAGCACGTAATGCTTTGACGAGAAGACGCGTAGTGTTGACCTCCTGCATAAGCATGATTTTGATACATACTTCGCATTCTACGCTTCAAGTTACATGCGACGCTTTACAGCTTTTACTTATTTTTTCATAATGAAACTCACATTAGTAAATTAACTGGTTGTTCCTCTAAATGCGAACAAACATTTCTTTCTCATTTTATATTAAAAACAATAACAATTTTTCGAATTTATTTGTTGTTTTTAATATAAAACTAGAAAATATTTGTTCGTTCGCATTAAGAGAAACAATAAATAAATAAGCCTTTAAATATAGAATATAAAATGTCAAAATCAGCAGACATTTTCGTACGCTTCTTGTGACGCTTATAAAGCTGTATGTGTTCTACGCTTTCTTGCATTATACGCGTCTGCCAAAAAAGTAGAATCGATATATTTGTATGCTTAAAGTTACAAGTACAACAGCGTAGAATACCTTAAAGCGTAGAATGCTTTAAGTAGATCTATTTTCTACTTTTCTAACTCCCATAATAGGTCGATTTAAAAAAAATGTTTTGGAATTTTCATGAATGTTTTTATGAAATTTGATTGTTTCAACGAGTCTCCATAGATCCAAGATCCAATAGATGTAAATGAATTATCCATTTCTGATATTAATTCGTTTACGAATTTAATTAATTTTGAATTAATTCCTTTCACAAAAATGAGAATTTAATGAAATTTGAACCAATTGTAATTCATTTGACATATTCATTTAAATTAGAAACAAATTGCAATTCATTTAAAAAATTGCAATTAATTTTACCAAATTAATTTGAATTGACTCAATTTCATTCAATTTATTTTTATATAAAAAGAATTAATTCAAAATTCACGAATAATTCACGAACTAATTCAAAAATGAATGATTCATTTACAGCTCTGATCCAAGCCCACCAAATTGAAAAAATATTTATTTTTTGTAGTTTTGAAAACTGAATATAATGTATGTATGAAAAGTAGGTTTTAACTTCCAATTTTAATACTTCTAAAATAAATGATACCCTTCATTAAAAACAAAATTTAATATAATAGGTAATTAAGAATATAATTATTATTATGTGTATAATTTAATTAATTTGTTTCTTTTCTTTTTTCTATTTCCAGGTAAATATTGAAAATTCTTTAAATATTAACGGAGAATAAATACAGTGAGTAAAAACTCCACAAAATTTTAATACATAATTAGAATAGTTAAGATTAATTAAGAAAAATATATATTTAAATGTGATATGATAACTAAAATAAGATAAGTTTAATGACCTGTCCTTACGTTCCACCTCCTAGAGGTCACCATTTCAAATAGACAAAACTCCTTCAAAACTGTGTCGAACTGAAACCAGTCACTTACCCTAAGAATCAATCATATGATTAAATTCAATGTCAATTTCTATAATTTTAATTAAAATTATCGTCTATTTATATAGGACGATAGTTTTTCGCATATTTAAGGCGAAATTTGTTATATCTTTTGTAAGTCTCAAAACAGCTGTAATTGCAAAAACATTAATGCACTTCATTGGACGATATTCTTTCATATAGAATTGATATCTTAACAATTTAACTTTTCAATACATAAAAAAGTTCAAGATATTCTATTAAACATTCTGACTAAAAGAAGTTTTAAGATATTTGAAAATTAGATTCGATTGAAAGGGGTGAAAAAATAATAAACATACCAAGTTTTAAACGTTAATCCTTCCGTTAAGTATATTTTTTAAACATTTCACGTACAATTTGCCATAAGGTAATAAACAACAAACACATGCATACATACAGGATACGTACACGTTTTGTATTTTATTGTTATTAAAGTATTCATTGAACATTTTAAGAGGGTTCTTATACTACTTAATAGAGAGTCCTTTATTGTTACAATGTTTTTTTTAAGACTTGGTTTGTGTCTTATGTATAAGTGTGTATATACACATAGGAATATAAATATATAGAAATACATGAGTATGTATAAACATTTAACTTTCTTTAACTTTGACCCCAATTTTTGCCAACCTAAATTACCTTTATGAAGGTATTTTAGCACATTTCGATTACAGTATTCATGTACTGTTTGTTTTCTAAAGTGTTTTTTTTTTTTGATTAGTCCACTCTTTAAGAAGTTCTTTTAGTCTTTTGTACATTTTTATAGACTCACTTATCAGTGTATTAATTTCTTTATTGTATTTAATATACTTTGTAATGATTATGAATGTCCTTAAGTGATTTTTGTTGTGGATTGTTATCTTGAACTTTAATAAATAAAGAAAATCTTTATTTTTACTGCTGATTTTCATTACGATCGGACCACATTTGACCCTATAAAATAGACTTCTGCAGAATATGATTTGTTGGTCAAAATTCACTAAGTAAATTGACACAATAATAAACATTATTCATAAAAATTACATTACATTCCACATATGAAATTCTGCATTGTATAAATGAAATTTACATAGCTCTAATGAACAACTTCTTATGAACTTGTTTCATTGTAAAAATTGCGGATATTTCTTTAAGTGTTTTATTACATTTCATTCCACATGAGAAATTCTTCATTGTATTAATGTTTTTTTTACATAGTTCTAATGAAGAAATTCTATTACGGATTTTGTCAGATCATAGATGTGTTACAACGATGTAACGAAGTAATCTAGCTAATATAGGTATTTAATGCATTACCCGGTAATTAGTGGTCGTTATCAATAACATAATTTAATGGGATTTGAAAGGGATTTGTAGAAAGTTATCTAGAAAATCAGTCTATTTATCTGAAGCATTACAGCTTTACTTACCGGTAAGTAGGCTAGTAATATTAGAGAAAATTGTAATTAGTGACTTCTTGAGTGAAATGTTGATACTTATACTTATAGTATAAGTATACTACTTATTCTTGTTGGAGGATGGCCAACAAATAACTGGCTACAAATCTGCTTACACGGCTGGATTTAAAACTGGTTTTACGGTTATTTTTTATATTTGCTAGTCTATTCTCTTTCTCAGTGCCCCATTAAACAGTAATTTTATCATTCTATGTGGAATATTTTCTACATAAAAGTAATTATCAACATTTCTTGAAAGAACATCCAAAATCGACCAAGGTAAAAAACACTAATGCCTTATTAAACATACGCTATAGACAATTGACTACAAATTCTACTAAAAAATACTTAATTTATGTTAGTGATAATGACAACTCATTACCAAGTAAAGTATGAGATAAGTACATTACCTACAATTCTCATTACCAAAATTTGAAAATATTTTACTGGGACCTATCCAACGTTTTTGTTTCGAATCATGGTTGAAAAATTACTCATTTTTTTATGTAAAAGCTTTTCAATAATCCATAAATTAAAACAACTTGTTAAAGGGGCACTGAGTAAGCGGAAAGACTAATAAATACAAAAAAATAACTGTAGAGCCAGTTTTAAGCCCGGGAAAGTTGGGTAAGCACATTTGTAACTAGTTATTTTTGAACCTCGTTGAACAAAAATAATTAGTTATTTACCCCAAATGTAAGTAGTTCCACATTGATTCAATATTACTTGCCTGCTTACCGGGTAAGTAAGTTTTTCATGGGATGTTTAGCCGATTTGAAGAAGGGTAGCGTAGATCCAATTGTTTTGGGAACGATACTTATTTGTGCATGATTTTAATAATTAGTTGTCCTTGAGATTTTCTATCATCGTCTTAGTATCATCGCTATGTAATCTTGTCTGTCTGACTGTTGAAAACAGAATAGGGACTAAACGAGAGGAGTAACAAACCTGAAATTGGACAAATTTAGAACACATATACATACATTGTATTTATCTTTCCCATTAAAGTAAAAAAGGAAATTGAAAGCATTTAGAATTTTAATAAATTTATGAAAAAAATAATTTTATTAAAAAAAATAACAATAAACGAACATTTTGAAAGGACTAAATGTTAAATACAATTCAATAAACGTGCCCAGTTCTATAAATAGTAAAATTAACACATTGCCAAAGCCATAGATTTCAAAAAATGCAATTAAAATAAAAATAATGTTTGCAATCATGACCATCAGCAGCCTCTCACAAAATCGAAATAAAAATCACCATTAAAATTCACATAATGTTGCATGGCAGAACACAAAAAAATACTTACAAAAAAGAAAAAAACACATACTTACAACCCAAAATAAAATTAAATACAAAAGAAGAAAGGATATGAAAAGTTTAAGAAGGAAAAAACTTTAACAAACATATGTGGTTCAAACGCTTAATTAATCTTTAAGAAAAAAAATAGTAAAAGAAAAGCTGTTGATGGTTCATTTACTGTCTGAAAGAAAAATCTTTAATTGCATGTTTTTCTCACATAAAAAAAAGACAATTTTTTCTTAAACATTTCCCTTCGACATAAGAAATCCGAGAAATTTAATGTTGAACTTCTGGCTGAAAAAGGACATTGGTGGAGTTAATCGATATTAAGAAAAACACTTCATTATCGAGCAATTGTTATCTTTGCAAATAACATACATAAACAAAAACATACACACACTAACATAGACCCTGCAGTTTTGGGTGTAAGTCCAAAACCAGATTTTACTTTTAGTCTACAGTTGACTCTGCAAAAGATTACTTTTGGCCGGTTTAAAACTGACATCAATTTAGATAACAAGAAGGTTTAAAGTGTCCTCTCTTGATTATTTTGCGGATTTTAATAAGTGATTGATTACCATCTGCATTACTTAAGAACACTAAAGTGACGATTGGCTCTTATTCTTCATTACAAAGAGTAAAAACTTTTCACATTAACCAAATTTATATAAATTGAAGTTAAGGAAATATTTAAAAATGTGCGAAAACACATTTTTAAATTGATTGATTACCATCTGCACTACTTAAGAACTCTAAAGTGGCGATTGGCTCTTATTCTTCATTACAAAGAGTAAAAACTTTTCACATTAACCAAATTTATATAAATTGAAGTTAAGGAAATATTTAAAATTGTACGAAAACTTTTGTTTGATATGGACACAACTACATCCCTATAAAACTGCTGGGTATGTATGTTGAAGGTGTTTGTGAACTGATAAACATTTCATGTCACATGTTCTTGTGTTTATTCTTCTTAAGCTTCCTTTCATGTTCTTAATTGCTTTTTTTGCCCTTTTTCATCTTCATGTTTCTTGCTCATTGTCAGCCCGTCTGATTGCTTGCCTGTCTATTGGTATTTGCTCCTTCCGTTTTTTTTCTTACTTTTGTGTCAGCTGATGTATGACTTGAAGTGTTTCCCTTGGTTGGCTGCTTGTCCATGTATACTTTTGGAGTTTTACTCTTTAATTTTGTGGGCTTAAGCAAAAATCTTGTTGTTTGATGAAACTTTTGCTTTTGTATTTTTCAATTTTGCTGGCGTGTCAACGTTAATGAGCTGGGCCTGAGTGAATCCATTATTAGACGGTTTGTTGTTTTATTCATATCATACCAGATAGATTTTGTGTATTCTAGACTCATTTAGTTTTATTTACAATTAAGTGCCATTTTATTATGTGTCACATATTTAGTTGTCCATTCTGTGGGCCATTAAGTGGGCTTTTGTAAAGAAGACGTTTGAATACATTTCATCAATTGCTTTAATTGAAATTTAGTTTGTATTTAAGTTTTACTTGTTCGTTGAGTATTTGTTTATTTATGCGGAATTTGATAAACGTGTTTTGGTTTTCATTAGTCTGATTTTTGATAAGATAAGGAAAACTTATGGAAAATCTAAATGAATGACATAAAAATATTTATGCGCATAGTTCAAATGGATTAGATGGATGAAATAAGTGAAATAAGTTTGAAGTTTATAAAATAATATATTGATTAATTTATTCTTAAAGTTGTTTAAGTAGATTTTATTAAATAACAAAGGTCTTGGAAAACTTTTAACTTTTTTTAAATACGTATGTTGTAAATTAAATTTCGGTTAGTGATTATATATAGGGAATGTAAATAATAATGCCTTAAGAGCTTAATTAGGGCTTGAGAAGATTATGGATCAGTTTCTACAGAGTTTGATATAGTGAACATTTCTTCAAAATGTGAAAGTTAGGCCCTTATATAAGGATTAATTGCCAGAAAACAATCTCTTAAAATAATGTAGTTATTTAATGCATTACCTGGTAATGAGTGGTCGTTATCAATAATATTATTTAATTTTTTTTGTTTAAATAGGATTTGTAGCCTGGACTGTAGATAATCTGTCCAATTATCTAAAGCAACTATTCGACGTTTGTGGTAAGAATCATTGTTGATATAAGATTTTTTTTAACGTCGTTTAATACTTTTATTTAAAAACTATTTCAAAACTACTATTAAGTTGCACTGAGTAAGCGGAAAAACTAATAAATACCAAAAATAATCAGGTTTATGCCGGGAAAGTCGGGTAAGCTCATTTAAAACCAGTTATTTTTCAACCCAAAAGTAAGTACATTTACATTGCTGCAATACTACATGCCTGCTTACGGGGTAAGCAAAGTTGTCCTGGACATACACTGATCCTGGAATAGAGATTTAGCTTCATATAGTTTCTTTTGAATTTAACCACTATACACATGTTTTAAGTTAGTGGTGAGTCTTAAAGTCGTTTTCGTTATCTAATTCGCATGCAATTTGGTGCAAATATTTCAGTTATTACAAAACTTATTTCTATCGATTATTATGTTATTTTTAAGGCAGCTAAGAGTTTTAGAGAATTTTTTGTAGAGGGCCATAAAAATTGCTAAAATTATTTAGGGTATTAAAAATCTGATTTGTTCCTTAAAAACATGTTTATGAGAAATTTCTATTCATATCAAACATTTAAATGTCCAGTTTTATTGTTTTGCTGTTATTTTAAGCCAATTCTACCATATTTTTACAGTTTTAGGCTGATATTGTCCATTTGAACAAAGTTTCGGTTCTCAAACTTTTTCTATTAAGGCAGACAGACATACGGACTTACGGTCAGATCTTTATAGAATTTAATAAAGAAGTGTTACAAACGTAATGACAAAACCAATATGGCACCAAATACTGGTTATCTTTCGAAATAAAATTTAATATTTGGACGCAGATATATGGTATTCTAGTAAAATTGACCGCTTGAAAGGTCTAAATACAGCATATATTTTTTAATTAAGGAAAGGGATGATAGTTCATTGGTTTATACAACTTTGTCTAAACAATTGTCATAACAATCATATAACTCCAATAAAGGCACTTCTCGAACCAAAACAAGAACCTTTTCTAATAGAATTTTAAGTTTTTATATTACCCTATGAGTTCTGATGATTTTTCTGATAAATTTTTAAGTAAAGAATTATTGTGTTATATCACTATTTGAAAAACTTTTATTTATTGTATACGTAAAGAAAAATTCACAAATAAATCTCTTATTAGCAACAAAAAGTCTACCTACGCAAATCATTAACAATATTACCTTAATATTATTTTTCCATATATTTATTTATGTATTTTCATTTTGCCAATATTTCAAACAACACAAAAGGGATCAATTAAAAGTGGCCATTAATAGATAACTTTTTTTATTACGATTTTTTATATCCTGAATACAAAAACCAAAAGTAAAGAAGAAACAAAAGAAAATTATATGCATTTACGACATGTATTCTCATTTATTTAACAAACTTCTATAATAGATCACAATAAGTTTGTTAGTCTAATAAAGAACAAACCAGCAAACTTGTGAAAGGACCAAACAGGACTTTTTCTAGTATCCATATATTTTTGTATACAACAAATATTCTTTACTTGTATAATTGCTTTTGTTTTATATGTTCTCGTATGCCAAGATTAATGAGACAAAAGCTTTTTATATATAAATCTTTGTTGGCAATGAAAACAACTACAACAGGACTAATAAAACAAAAGGACATTCAACACTTGATAAAGTACGAGGAACTACAAGAGAAATTATGAGGGTCTATTTATTTATATTATTTTGTATGTGTCCAAGAGTGTGGGAGTGTAATGTTTTGGCATTCCTTAAGGATTTATTAACTACGAAAATGTTTATATATTTCTTTGGTTTTATAGTTTTTTTTTTGTTTCCTTGTTGGTCATTTTAATTTTCATTGTTTTACCGTATGATAGACGGTTGACTATGCTTACTACCTTATTTTCTTGTTTGCTAGCTAATTATTGTCAAAGTAGGAAAACTTTTCTACAGAGTTGCCATTGACATATTAGGTGGTATGTAATAATGTCCATGGGATCTACGATGCAACAAAAATTGGCATTTTTTAATGTCCATGGACCTTTTGCAACCTTCATTCATTGTTTAGGAAGTAGAACTGAAATAAAACTGAACTAAAACTGAGTTAGAAGTGAACTAGAACTGAACTAGAACCGAACTAGAACTGAACTAGAACTGAACTAGAACTGAACTAGAACTGAACTAGAACTGAACTAGAACTGAACTAGAACTGAACTAGAACTGAACTAGAACTGAACTAGAACTGAACTAGAACTGAACTAGAACTGAACTAGAACTGAACTAGAACTGAACTAGAACTGAACTAGAACTGAACTAGAACTGAACTAGAACTGAACTAGAACTGAACTAGAACTGAACTAGAACTGAACTAGAACTGAACTAGAACTGAACTAGAACTGAACTAGAACTGAACTGAACTAGAATTGAACTAGAACTGAACTAGACCTGAGCTAGAATTCGGTATTCTCAACAATATATTTTTGAGAATTATTAAAAAAAGTTTGAGAGCTGCTGGTTTATGTGTAATAAAAAGGTTTATATGAAAAGCAAAGTATACATTTTAAAAAATATCAAAACAAAGTTCGTCATAAAATTTTTGTCATATTTTTTTTTTTTTTTGGAAAAATTTATTTTATTTTGCGTATAAATTTTTTAAAATCTTTTATAAAAATTTCTAAGTGAAAATTCTTTAAAATAATGCCACCAGTAATTAAAGGAAAAGATGTCTTAAGTGCTCTTAACGAGCTAAAAAATCCTTCGAATTTAAACGAGATTGTAGATCACATGTCTGCCAAATATGAAGCCAGCAAAACGGCTTTAGCTGCAGCAGTTAAAACTATTTTAGATGCAGGTGTGCAACATGGCTACATCGAGGAATCGGATGATAAATATCGTACCGAATATAAGCCAACTGAGGAAGTGAAAGATGATCAAATACAAATAAATCCTGCGGAGCCGCAACGTCAAGAATCAAATGAACAAGTAGAAACTTCAAAAAATAGAGAAATTGCGGTGAGAAATAAAAAGAATTGGACGTGGAAACGTCCTTATTTGTTACATTCCAGTGAAGACGAGAATGAAGATGAGGATATGGAACTACGAGATCAAGGAGATTGTTGTGGTTCTAGATATAGAAGACGTTCACGCAGCAGGGGTAGACATGGTAAAAGTCATTCGCGCCGCCGTACCAGACGACGAAGACGAGAATAGTTTTTGAAATTTTTGTTTTAGCATCAATTTTATGTTTTTTTGTAAAGTTTTTAAAGTTTGGGTGAAACTTATATTTTAGAATAAATTTTCTTGTCACATTTAATTCTAGAGAAGCTTTAATTTGTTGACCACCACAGTTTGTCTTTTTCAATTTTAAACACTTGGCAACTCTTTGCTACCTCAATTCGCTGCAGTAAATTACAACAATAAAGTAATACATCCTTAAACAAGAAACACATAATTTACTTGGGACATATAAATACTTTCCATATTATTTTCTAACTATCATCATAAGAGTACTTATATCCTTAGAAGCATCCCTCTTAATACTCCCACATGCACACAAACAAACTCATATGAAAACACGCCAATTTGTAATTATAACAAGGACTTACGCACACACAAACATACATTCACAATATGACAAATTTCTTCTTAGGGGACACATTTAGTAAAAGGAATTTCCATTACCTTACGAACAGGAGGTGGAAGAGTAAGAGGAGGTATGGCATGAGGTAATTATAAACGCCCCATAAATGAAAATAAAAGAAAAGTACAAAAAGCTTAACATCCACATACACGATTATGTACAATAAAAGAAGTAAAATTTGTATTGAAATACCTTGGCTATTAATGAAAATCGATGTTTAACTACTCGTATTCTTCTTGCCAGCTTCATTTTCCTTTAACCTATTAAATGTTTAACTGTTAATGAAACTCAATATTTTATATAATTGTACGTAGATTTTTTACTGTTATTTTCGTTGTCCTGACTAATGTCCTTTTTATGTTTTCATTTCTCTTCTTTCCTTTGCTCCATTTATTTGTTGCTTTAACAACAATACTTCATTGTAATGTGTTGAGGTGTTACCTTTAATTGCCAAAAACAATGAGAAAATAACGACTGGTAGTTTTTATGTTCGACATCCTTTGTGTGTCCATAGTAGATCTTTGGAATACCAAAAAAGATTTATGTCATTTTATGTAGTTCGCGTTGAAGAATTGGTGGGGGTATGTGATTTGTTGAGAGTGCTAATGTGTTGTGTTTTAAAATGCCTTGTTAGAGAAGAACTTTTAGTTTGGTTTGACATTTTGGTATGGAAGAGGCGTTTTTCGTTGAGAGACATAAACAACTGAACTTTGACATTTATTGCTGTTTGTAATTTTAGTTTATTTTGCAGACAGGAAATTTCTTAAAACAAACAGGAATAATGGAAAATTTTTACTCGCTAAGGTAATCTAAATATATATTTACAGAACTTACTTTATTCGTACAAAAGTATTTACATTATGGGTTCTTATTAAATTCTAATACGATCTAGCCATGTCTGTCCGTCTGTCTGTTGGCAGCACGTCAGAGTCCGAACGGACTGTGTGAGAAAGTTGAAATTTTCAACATGTCCTATACGTATAGTTTGTTTGCTATTGAAAATGGGCAATATCGGTAACCGCATAACCCCCTTAAAAATGGCCCTCCACTACAGCTTTACCAGTTATAACTGTTTTAAAAATGCTAGTATAGTGATAAAATTCTACATAAATCTTTTAGAAGCTAAATTCTCTCTATCACATTGTATGAGGATCAGTCAATAATTGACCCTACCTCCCTCATATAAGGTCCCCTTCTAAAAATTACCAGTACAGCCATTACTGCCTTAAATATAAGAGTATAACGATGAAATTTGACATAAGCAAGTTTTTACGAGTCGAAATCTTTTTACCAAATTTTAAGAGGATTTATCTACAATTGACTCTACTCTCATATAAGGTCCCCCTCAGAAAATAACTTCAACGCTCATTACTGACTTGAAAATAAAAGGGTAGCTCTGAAATTTAAGAAACTAACGTTCTTCCAAAAGAATAACATTTATTACCACTTCAAAAGTTGCACAAATTGATTTTTTTTTACCTTCTTTGGAAGTGATGTTTATTGACCAAGCAATAAAAGAACTTCCAAAGAAGCGAAAAAGAAGTAGAATTTACTTCATGGAAGTACTGAAATAAACCTGAAGAAGTTATGTTTTTAACACAGGCTTGTCATAAAAGGGATATCCTTTTTATTTGATTCCAAATTCACTACATCTGAAGTCATTCGTAGGAAGTAATTTTTATGAACACAACTAATTTCACTTAAATAATATTAACATAAATTGGTTTAATTCAATAAATTTCAGTACAAAACAATTAAAGAAAAATTGTATTCTTTTCTCTTTTTTGGAAATTAATAAACACCACTTTCACAGAAGGTAACATAATTTCATTCTATTTTAGTTTTCATACACCAGCTCCACCATCCTCCCTATTTCAACCAAGGTAAGCTTGCTGTTTTTATTATTTGAGAAACTCTCACCTGCTGTGGTCTAAAAAATCCTTCTCATCCCAGCAAAAAAAGAACTTCCAAAGAAGCGGATAAGAAGAAGTATTTACTCTAGGAAGTACTGAAAAAGAATTGAAGAAGTAATGATTGTAAGATAGTCTTGTCGCAGGAGGGGTGTCCCTTATTTGTTTCCAAATTCCCTACATCTGAAGTCGTTCTCAGGAAGTAATTTTTTTGTTCTTTTTTTGAAGTTATTAGGAAGTGAAATTGTAGTATTATAGAAACTAATAGGACTTAAATAGTATTAACAATTAACTTCAAAATAAAATTGTTTTCGTAAAAAAAATTTCAGTGCAATAAAAAATATATTTTATTGACTTCACTTTTTTGGAAGTCAATAAACATAATATCTACAGAATTAAACAAAATCACTTAGAGCTACTTTTGAAGTGGTTATAAATGTTATTCTTTTGGAAGTACTTCATATTCACAAAGATATTCATGATTTTATTAATGGTTTATTAAGATCATTTTCTATGTCAAATACCTAGAACGGCCAATAACATTTTTAAACGTTTAGGAATACGGATGTAAACGTTTTTCTCAACAAACTTTAGCTTTAACAAAATTTTGTCGTTTAACTAAAAATAAAAACAAAATAACAAATATTAAACAGTGGCCACCAGAAATAAATGACATGTCATAAATCAAAGAAAACAAGATATAAAAATATCACACCCCAAAATATTTATTATAATCTCAGCAATAATTTTTACTGTAAATACTACAACTTATATTTTCGTTATAAAAACATACTGATTAAAATAGAACATAACATGTTTAACTAGTACTAACGTAGTAACTATCTATGTCAGTGATGGGCAAAACAAATATTTAATTTGCAGTCTATTTAAAAATGTATTTTGTTCAATGATACTGAAGAGTAATTGAATGAGTTTTTGTAAACGAACTAATATTTGTTTTCCACAAAAAAAACCCCATGGCTGATCTAAACTCACACAACTTATGATGGGACCAACAACAGTAGCAACGACATAAAGAAATTAAGTTTTCTCTGATATCGCAGGACATAAATAATTAACAAACTTATACCAAATGAATGATAAATACATTCACAAAACACAATCAGCTATAACAAGAATAATTCTTGATAAGTTCATTTAATATTTATGACAACTACTTGGGTATTCGTATATGAAAGATTTTTAAAAAGGGATATATTTCTATATATAGCAAAAGGACTTATGGCACTTGTGTTGTATGTCATTACACGTATCAGTTGTGATTTACGGCTTAAATAAAACAAGCAATTCTTCATTTTTTTTTTTTGGTTTCTTTAGCTGGTTGCTTATTTTATTTTGGCCTTCTCATCGCATTCCATTTACTTTTTTGATTACAAGTGATAAGAATTAAGATAAAGTGACCGTAAGTGATTTGCGGCGAAAGTGTAAAGGGAAATGTTTGAATCTTAAGAGTTGCCAAGAGGCAAACTTTTTCAAGAGAACTACAACACTAAGATATTTGAAGAGTTTTGTGTGGTTTTAGCGACAAATTTACCAATATTTAATTAGTCAAATGAAATTTTGTTCATATCACAAAACATTATCTCCTGGCAACCCCTTAAAAAATGCTTCCCAGTCTCACAGCTAATAAAGAACAAATACTTTTTGCAAATATGGAGACATTAGTCCTTTCGCTTTCAAGCACAAGTCATTGTTATTCTGTTGTCCAGAAAATTACTTTTCATATTTAATACATCATGATAAGAGATTCATAAAAACCAAATAGAACTCACTCCTCAGTGCATTTGTCCGAAGAAGAAAAGAAAAACATTGTAATAAATAATGACAAGTTCAATAAAGATTTATGACTTTTGCTTTTTATTTTGTCGAGTGCGTGTGTTGTCCAGTACGCCTGGGAAATATACGTATATATATATTGTACAACATACAAGGACACATGAGACTTTCGATATTTATGCAAGGTATCACTATCAGCTGATTGCAACAATAACAAAACTAAAATTATGTTTATCATTATCATTTGCAAAATATACAAAGCCACATACACTACATTAGGGTGGATTCATCTTTTTGAAAATGTTGGAAACTTGTGTTTAGATCGAGTTATTGGGAAGCTTGAGAAGCGCTCAAACCCAGAATACAATAAACTTGGTTCTATAGACGGAGACGATAGAATTTTATGGTCAAAACTATAGAAAATTTTTAGCATTATATAGTCGAGACAATGTAGTTATATAGTCACAACTATAGACGATTCCTTATAGCAGGCTATAGACGTTTCTATTGTCGAGACTATTAACGATCCGTCAGTTGAATAGTGAGCTTGCCATATTTGTTAACATCCCAGCAAAAGAATAACTTCCAAAGAGGCGAAAAAGAAGTAAAATTAACTCCATAGAAGCACTGAAAAGTGATGATTTTAACACAGGCTTGATTTTTTATTTGATTTAAAATTCACTACATCTTAGTTGCAAACGGATTTTATTGAAATATGTCCAAATTGGCATGTTTTTAAAACATCGGGGTCATTTTGATCCCAAGGCCGTTTAAGGGTTATTATTTTTTTCACTATTATTGTAAATATCGGTTGTTAATAAATAAATTTCTTAAGTTTTGTGAAAATCAACCCAAAAATAGAAACAATTTCGACTAGTTTCCATCAAAAACTGCAAATATTACAAAATTTGACCTTTGACCTTGAAGTTTATGGATTAATGGCGTCCAAATTGCACGAAACTCTTGATTTTAATTCAGAAATATGTGGACTAATAAATTTACAAAAGGTTCCATTTAAAATACACAACTATATGTTAAAAAGGCTAAATGTGTTTTTCTGGAAATCCGCAGAATTCAAATTGCAGGTACAGGCAAACTATAAGAGGTATTGACCTAATTTTTTTACTGTTTTATTCCCTAATCTGTTGTCCATAAATATGAGTTCTCCCAAAAATATTGAAATTTGTTTAACAAAGTATCAAAAAAATAAAATATGAATTTTGAAACGACCGTTAAAAATATCAAAATTTTTCGACCATAGCTGAGAAGAGGTTTACGTTATTCTATAAGGACAAAAACTCATATTCAAGTAACTACAGATGTATTTTAAGTAACACAATTATTTATTAGAATATTTTCAAAAATATGTTTATATTTTTATCACATTTCGAATTCAAGTGCTCTGAGACACGATAATGGCCTGGGGAATTTTTAATAACTTTTACATTTTTCAACCAATTTTTGTGTTTTTTTATCTTTTTGTAACGCTTATCCTGTGTACATTACGATTATTTAATGACAAAACTTTTGTGGAAACTGAAAAAATACATATTTTCCTCTTGTAAATGCATCTTTAAACTTCAGAGCCGTTGCGGCACCAGTTAACGTAGTCCTATTGACCTAAATTTTTGCACGACTTAATTTTATAACCCGTAGAACAATTTTAGGGGAGGGGGGCGTTCAAAATTCGAAACTTAGTTTTTTTGGAGCACTCTAGGCGAGATACATTATGTATTTCAGTACATTTATATGAAAAATGCGCCATTTTAGTAACAATATTACGATATCTAACAATATTTGAAGAGGGTACCAGACTCAAACCCTCACCAAATTAGAAATATATTAAAATCACAGTTAAATTCGTAAAATATCTGGCCAGATACATGCGCATGACGGAGGGTTAAATTTAAGACGATTTTCGAAAAAATAATGGGAAGTACTTCCAAAATAAAAACATTTATTACCACTTCAAAAGTAGCGATAAGTAAGCTTGTTTACCTTCTGTGTAAGTGAAGTTAATTGATTTCCAAAAAGCGAAAATAATTTTTTTTTTTATACCCTACACCACTGTAGTAGGGAAAGTATTATGCGTTTGTGCTGATGTTTGTAACACCCAAAAATATTGGTTCTAGTATACCAATCGGATCAGAATCACTTTCTGAGTCGATTTAGATATGTCCGTCTGTCCATCCATCCGTCTGTCTGTGTGTCCATGTAAACCTTGTGTGCACACTACATGTCGCAATTTTCAAGATAATTTGATGAAATTTGGCACATATTTTTTTCTTTGTTCAAGAATGAACTCTACGAACTGACTGGTGTAGGGTATCATATAGTCGGCAATGTCCGACTATACATTCATACTTGTTTTTTAATTGAAAGTATATTTTTTTCTAAAGAATTTTTTTTAATTAAACCAAATTTATTTTGGAGTTAATGAAATATATATTTATGTTAATATTATTTAAGTCAAATTAGTTGTAACGTATATTACTATAATTTCTCTTCGTAATTACTTCCAAAAAATTAACATAAAAATTACTTTCAGAGAATGATTCCAGATGTAGTGAATTCAAATAAAAAGGATATCAATCCTATAACATCTTCAGGTCTTTTTCAATACTTCCATGGAGTAAATTTCACTTCTTTTTCGCTTCTTTGAAAGTTCTTTTTTTTTTGCTGGAATAGATTAATCTTTCATTCAACTATAGTTTATTCTTACAAAAAGATTACAAACGATTCTGAATTCGGGAATATTGACGATTCTAATGTCGAAACTGTAAAAAATTTCATATTCATATATAATATTGCTTACAGACACTAATAAACTAAAAATGGTATAATTTTTAACATTGAAATTAAAATGATACCACCCTAAGCCTCCAATATTAATTCATATACATATAAGTACTTATTCTCTCCAATATACATGTGGGTGTGTAAGACCATTCACATTTATTTTTATTTCAATGTATCAATAATAAAAATAACATACTTATTATTTATATGACTATGTTTATTTGTATATTTTTATTTTAGCCTTAAGCTTAACAAAAATAAACCAAACCAAATCGAGAAAATAACAAAAAAAAATCCACCCTTAGCTACTAGCACTACAATTTTCATATCTCATCTAAGTACCCCAAATAAGGGTAAGTAATATTCCAAACCATTTTATTACACCTAACTACTGATATCATTGAAAAAACTACATTGTGACATGTGTCTCTAGTTATATTTATGACCAACACTTGACTTTAGTCACTTTCACTATTCATTTATGAATTTATGATGGGTTTGACTCTCTATTCCATTACCCCAAGTGTCTCGATGCTCATAGTTATTCATAGACCATTGGTATGCATACAAAAACATAATTTTGTGAGTTGTGTTGCCATTTCCCTAAAGTCCATAAATTTTCATAAATTTTTTGTTGTTCATTTTTGCCAGATTTTGATCGATAACATTGTGTCAATTGATTAACTGTGTGTTTTATGATCTAATAATATGAATATGATGGAAATGTACATACATATTTATTCGTTATTTGGTCCCTGTTTAGATATGTATATGTATTTTATGTTTATTTATGTGTTTGTTTATGAGTTAATTGTGTCACTTTTTGACCTAGAAAGTTGTGTATAAATTAAATTTGTCTTGACACTATATTCGTCTAAATGCATTCATTCGTCTACTATGGATTCATTTATTGTTTCAACTATAAACTCGTCTAAACACTAGACTATAGAATCGTCTAAAGTCTATTCTATATTCTCAACTATAAATTCGTTTATAAACTCCACTATAAATTATCCAATAGTATCGACTTTTCTATGTTCTTGTCTATAAAAACTCGACTATTGATTCGTCTTATCCCTAGGCCAATTAATAAATTAAATAATATACTCTAACCTTTTATCGCCATACTTTTTTTATCATAGCAAAAAGGTAAATTACACACGATTGAATAAATATACAAAAGGACCGATTTCCTTACAATTCTTTTGCCGTTTTCATCTACTTAACTATACTCCTTAATTTATTTTAATAAAAATTGCAAAAGCGATACATTTTGTACCACAAAACCCATTTGAACTCTTTCATTTTTGTCCTGATTGTGGTTAACTCTATGACCATTACAATGAACACTATTGTATTTCAATAAGAAAAAAATTGTTATTTTTCCCATCAAATAAAAGCGTCTAAACGAGTTGCCCTAAAGGGAAAGTAAATAAAATGCTTTAATATAGAAAAAGTCAATATAAAAGCAAAAAAAAAAAAACAAGTGAACAACATAAAACTCGGCAGGAAAATATAAAAATAACAATAGAAAGGCGCAAAAAAACAAATGAACATCGACGTTTAACAATTGTTAAATATAAATTTCCTTTTCGCCAGTCGTATAATAAAACACACACACATATATTTGTAACAGTGATATGTAAGGGAATTTAAGTACTAAAAAAACAACCACCCACTCACTAACGTTGGAGTATATCACTACACGAAATAAGGAATAACGATACACACATACTTGAACATGAGAGTTGATAAAAAAACAATATTTAACCCACAAAAATATACTTAACATCAGCTTAACATCCATTAAGCTACTCACACAAATGCTATTCGCAACAAAAAAATAAGGATGTACACACATATACTTGTACGGATTTAGACACTCACATGTATAAAACAATAAAAAAAGTAAATAACTGACAGTACCCAGCAGCATTTGGAAACAGTTAGACTATAGAATAGCCTATAGTCTCGACTATAGAATAGCCTATAGTCTCGACTATAGAATAGCCTATAGTCTCGACTATAGAATAGCCTATAGTCTCGACTATAGAATAGCCTATAGTCTCGACTATAGAATAGCCTATAGTCTCGACTATAGAATAGCCTATAGTCTCGACTATAGAATAGTCTATAGTTTCTCGACTATAAAATAGTTTACAGTCTCTCGGCTTTAGAATAGTCTAAGTCTCTTGACTATAGAATATTCTATAGTCTCTTGACAGTACCCAGCAGCATTTGGACTATAGAATAGTCTATAGTCTCTCGGCTATTGAATAGTCTAAAGAAGAAGAATATTCTATAGTTTCGACTATAGAATAGTCTATAGTCTCGACTATAGAATAGTCAATAGTCTCGACTATAGAATAGGCTATAGCCTCGACTATAGAATATTCTATAGTCTCGACTATAGACTATTCTATAGTCGAAACTATAGACTATTCTATAGTCGTGACCATTGTCTTTAGTCTCGACTGTAGAATTGCTTATAGTCTCGACTAAAGAATTGTCTATAGTCTCGAATATAGAACTGTCAATAGTACCAAATATAGAACTATTTGTAGTTTCGTCTATAGAACTGTCTATAGTCACAACTGTATAAATGTCTCGACTATAGAATAGTCTATAGTCTCGAATATAGAATAATCTATAGTCTCGACTATAGAATAATCTATAGCCGAGACTATAGATTATTCTATAGTCGAGATCTCTATAGTCGAGAGATAATCTAAAGTCTCGAATACATAATAATCTATAGTTTCGACTATAGAATAATCTATAGTCTCGACTATAGAATAGTCTATAGTCTCGACTATAGAAAAGTCTATGGTCTCGAGTATAGAATAGTCTACAGTCTCGACTGTAGAACAGTCTACAGTCTCGACTGTAGAATAGTCTACAGTCTCGACTGTAGAATAGTCTACAGTCTCGACTGTAGAATAGTCTACAGTCTCGACTGTAGAATAGTCTACATTCTCGACTGTAGAATAGTCTACATTCTCGACTATAGAATAGTCTATAGTCTCGACTATAGAATAGTCCACAGTCTCGACTATAGAATTGTCTATAGTCTCGACTATAGAATTTTCTATAGTCTCGACTATAGAATTTTCTATAGTCTCGACTATAGAATTTTCTATAGTCTCGACTATAGAATTTTCTATAGTCTGAACTATAAAACTGCTGGGCTTAAATAGATTTTCTCAACAAAAAAAAACACCACCAAAAGGCATTTAAACATATAAAAAAACAATTTTCGTTCTTTAATCTTTAAACGTTTAAGTGATTGAAACAAAATCTACCTACTATTTTTTCCATAAGGGAGAAAACAAATTTGGCAATAACACTAACGGAAATGCTAAAAAAAACACAAATATCATAAAAATAAATGTCACATGTAGCTAAACATTTTGTTATGGTATAACAACACCAGCCGTTAAACTTGTCTTCCTTTAAGGTTTTATAGTCGCAATGACTTTTTTGTTTTTTGGCAAATTGTCATTTATGGTAATAATTTAGCATGGAAAAAATATGTTAGAAATACTTTTAATGCCAAAAGGTGTCGGAAGTTTTGACATATAAAACAATTTGCAAAAAAAAATTGTCGTATTTCTCCAGGGGGTTTAAAAAATAACATTTATTTTTATGAATATAAAAATTTTGGCAGAAGTTTATAAATAAGAGGGATTTTAATTTTTAAAATTTGTAAGATAATGTTAGATATTAAAAGGTTAAAGGGGCTTTTTTATGAAGTTAGAATGCTACTAGAATTATATTAAAAAATGGTAAAAAATCAGAAAAATCTATTTATGATCATTGATTAGTTAATTGTACGAAATTTTTAAATTTAAATATTTTACTTTTAACATTTGAACTAAATCGCTTAAAAATCAACAACAAGCTTTCAATGTATGTAGATTTTTTGAAAATAAATACATAAATATATGCATATGTAGACTAACAACATCCTGTATAAACACATACACAAGCCTAAACAAGGATGTATTTCATAATTAACATTTAACAGGAGATTTACTAATGAAATTTGCAAAAAAAACACATTGAATAGAATGAAAATAAATTAACAAATTTCGTTGGTAACAGGTAAAATATTAAAAAATACAAACATTGAATAAACATTTCAATAAAACCTTTACAACATTTAACAAACACAAACCATTGCAATGTTTTTCCACATGAAGTAAATTTCCCTGGAGGGCTTAAAACAGCAGAAAAATGAAAGCGAAAACGCACAAATTAATATGTCAAGCAACTGGATGGAAGCAAAAAAAAAAAGAAAAGCAAAAAAGAGTTAAGTTCAACATTACAATTATGTTCAGGGTTAAAAAAGGAAAACAGAAACAACAAAAACAACAACATATTTACTTTGTACTTACATAAATATAAAACTTTTTCTGTCAGCTAGCTCTGCCTAATTATGCAACATTTTTACTTTGTTTTTGTTGTTGTTTCCAAAAAAAGTAAAATTATAAATTCCGTATTGGGATAAATATTGTTATTTTTATTATAAGCTAAATTTGTTTTAAAGGAAGAGAACTTAATCAGGAAGCAATGCAGGAAGTATTGTATTAATTTTTATCCTGTCTCTCTTTGGGGACAATATTTTCCTTTCTTTTTTCTTTTGTTTTCATTTCCTGTTGTATGCCTTCGAGGTCTAATATTAAATTAATGAAAATTATGTTTTCTATTTTTAATTTTCAACTCTTTGCCTTGTAAAGTAACTGTAGTCAAAAGAGTTAAATATTTGGTGTTAATAGAACTGTATTTAAAAATTATGAAAATGTCCTTTTTTTCTGTTTTTTTTTTAGATGCTAATGGTTTAAGAGTACCTTAAGAGTTGTTGAGAATATAATTAAAATTTTGCCATCTACAAAAAGTTTTTTAATTATCAATAGAACAGTTTTTTTTTCTCGCTTGGAAAAAATGTTTTTAGGGCGCGGCTAATAGATAATTAAAACTTTTAAGGTAAAAGCTATTTAATATTTATGAGAATTTCTTTGCTGTTGATATTTTATTAAAGTCGTAAAGGATTATGTGTTATGCTCAAAGTAAATGAAGGCAGAATGACAGAAATTATGATTTTAAAGGGAAGTTTAACGCTGTTATTAAAAAAACTCTATCATAATATCGCAATCAATGGCAGCATTGTTTTATTGTCAAATATGATCAAAAATATTAAACGATTTTTAACATAAAGTCCTGATTTTAAATATGAAACATTTTCCACATATGATTCTATAATAGAGTTCTCATTCTTCGTTCTATAATCGAGACTGTAGACAGTTGGTTAGTCAAGACTATATAGCCGAGATAACAGACAGTTATGTAATCCAGAGTATAGATTGTTGTATAGTCGATAGCAAAGATAGTTCTATATGCCAGACTATAGACAATTTTACGGTAGAATTTTTTATAGTTGAGACTATAGGCAGATCTATAGTTTAGACTATAGTGAAGACTATGGACAGTTCTATTAACAGTTCTAAAGTTGAAACTATAGACAGTTCTATAGTTGAGACTATAGACAGTTATATAGTTAAGACTATAGATAGTTCTACAGTTGAGACTATAGATAGTTCTATAGCTGAGACTATAGATAGTTCTATAGTTGAGACAATATACCTGCAAGTCGAGAATATTTGCAGGTGTATTGTTAAGGCTATATAATATGGACAGTTCTAGATAGTTCTATTGTTGAGACTTTAGACAGTTCTATAGTTGAGAATAAAGACAATTCTATAGTTGAGACTATAGACAGTTCTATAGTTGAGACTATAGACAGTTCTATAGTTGAGACTATAGACAGTTCTATATTTGAGACTAAAGGCAATTTTAAAGTCGATAATAATTGCAGGTGTATTATTAAGGCTATATAATATGGACAGTTCTAGATATTTCTACAGTTGAGACTTTAGACAGTTCTATAGTTGTGACTATAGACAGTTGTATAGTTGAGACTGTAGGCAGTTCTATAGTTGAGACTATAAACATTTCCATGGTTGAGACTATAGGCAGTTCTGTGGTTGATAAGTACTATATAATACAGTTCCTTAGTTAAGACAATATACAGTTCTATAGTTGATACTATAGACAGTTCTATAAGAGACTACGGACAGTTCTATAAGAGACTATAGACAATTTTATAGCCGAGAATAGTTGCAAATGTATTGTTAAGGCTATAGTCAGTTTTAGAAAATATGGATAGTTTTACAGTCGAAACTATAAAAAGTCTCGACTATAGAACTGTGTATAGTCTCGACTATACTCAGTGCTATAGTAAAGACTATATACAATATTCTAGACTATGCACAGTTCTATAATCGAGACTATAAACAGTTCTATAGTCAATACTAAAGACAGTTTTTTAGTCGAACTACAGACAGTGTAACAATTGTATTGTCGAGACTATAGTCAATTCTATAGTGATAATACATATTATACAAAACTTTCTATAGTCGAGCCTATAAACAGTTCTACAGTTGAGATTATAGAAAGTTCTTTATTCGAGACTATAGACTGTGTTTACTTGATAATATAAACTATCTACTATAGTTGATAATATATATACTATTTAGTTGAATAGTATAGACTATATGCAGTTCTATCGTTGAGAAGGAAAACAGTTCTATTGTCGAGACTACTTACAGTTGAATAGTTGAGGCTATAGTTAATTCGAGACTACAGATTCTGTAGTTGAGACGATACACAGTTTTATAGTCGAGACTATTGACAGTTGTATAGTCTAGCCTACATACAGTTCTATTGTAGAGAAAACAATGTTTGTCGATACTTTAGAAAGTTCTAAGGTCGAAACCAAAACGATTCCATATTTCAGACTATAGACAGTTCTACAGTCGTGACTATTAATAGTTATATAGTCTAGACTGAAGAGAGTGTATTAATAGATCCTGTATACAGTTTGATATTTGGGTCTGTAAATAGTTCTATAGTCCAGACTTTAATGTCGAGATAATAGACAGCTCTATGATCGAAACAATAGACAACTCCATAGTCGAGACTTTAAAAGTTTCGTAGTCTATAGTCGTGTCTATAAAGATTTATAAAACTCAAAAACAGCCATAAAATGTTAAGCAGATTTTGAGGTCTACATTAAAACATATAAATTACATTTACTCTTTCTTAAAATTACACACTTACTTAATAATAATGAACTTGTCTTTTCACATTATAAAATACTTTTAAACAAAGATTTCTGTTAATAAAATTAAATGATAATTGCTACCATTATAGAAGCTTAGAAAATAGAAAAAGAAAATACTATTAAAATTATGAAAAAATCAACTACTGGCCTAAAGCTAAATATGTCTTTAACCTTTCTACTGAATTAGATAATTCTTAAGAAAGCTCTGCCAAAGACAAGAAAATATTTGTATAGCGAAACCCAAAAGAAATAAAACGTCTCGACATTTAAACCACAAACGAGTAGAACAATAAATTCAAAACCACACATATGTTTTTTTCATGATAAACACGCACACACAAATACCCAAAAACTTAAATATTTCAAAAATCCTTAAAAAGTAGCACACATCCTGACACTCAAACACTTGAACAAGGGAAATGGAAATTCTTAAGAGAAAAGATTTTTATATGTATGAATATGGCCACACAAATGTAGTTTAATTCTTTAAGTAAATATTTTCTTTTTTTCCACCATCCCCCCTCCTCAAATCTTACCACTTCTTCAACAAAGATTTACTTTATATGTGATTGTAAACATTTCTGTGGCTGTTTTAACTTTAAATTGGCTTAAAATACGCTTGAGAGCATTATGTTTCTATTCATTCGTTTGTATTTGGAGTTTCCCCTTAAGATTCACGTTTTGTTATATTAAAAAAAAATAAAATGAAATGTGTCTTTGTACTTTTTGTGGGTTTTCTTAAGTGAATTAAACTTTTTATGTGATATTTACCTTAAAAATCATAAAAAAGGAAATCAAATTGTTTTTGTATCTATTTCCGGTTGTAGCGAAAAAAAAAGTTTAAAGTCACAAAAAGGCATTTTTCCACTTGTTTTAACAAAATAAACACGTGCGTTTTCTTGGAAATTTTTTTATTTTTGGTAGAGTGATACTTGATGGTGT
Organism: Lucilia cuprina; assembly: GCF_022045245.1. NCBI lineage: Eukaryota > Metazoa > Arthropoda > Insecta > Diptera > Calliphoridae > Lucilia > Lucilia cuprina. Next base: position 41,610,626 of record NC_060951.1, on the reverse strand, counting down.
GATGTATGGAATTTTAATCAATTGTGGGAATTGTTTTGGTATTTATTTATTAAAGTAAAGGTGTAGGTTTTGAGGTAAATGTATAGCTTGAACAAAGTCAAAAAAGGACATGTGATATAAAAATCAATAAATATTGATTAAAATATGTTTTAAAAGATAAAACTGGATGAAAGTGAAGCTTAATGAGTCATTCAAGTATACGTTTTACCTAAATGTAGAATTTTATCAAACTCAGTCCGTAAATCTATATTTTTTATAAAGATCAGTAATAACTTTAGATGCTACTTATAGTTCAGTTGTAGTTCAATTCTAGTTCTAGTTCAGTTCTAGTTCAGTTCTAGTTCAGTTCTAGTTCAGTTCTAGTTCATTTCTAGTTCAGTTCTAGTTCAGTTCTAGTTCAGTTCTAGTTCAGTTCTAATTCAGTTCTAATTCAGTTCTAGTTCAGTTCTAGTTCTAGTTCAGTTCTAGTTCAGTTCTAGTTCAGTTCTAGTTCAGTTCTAGTTCAGTTCTAGTTCAGTTCTAGTTCAGTTCTAGTTCAGTTCTAGTTCAGTTCTAGTTCAGTTCTAGTTCAGTTCTAGTTCAGTTCTAGTTCAGTTCTAGTTCAGTTCTAGTTCAGTTCTAGTTCAGTTCTAGTTCAGTTCTAGTTCAGTTCTAGTTCAGTTCTAGTTCAGTTCTAGTTCAGTTCTAGTTCAGTTCTAGTTAAGTTCTAGTTAAGTTCTAGTTCAGTTCTAGTTCAGTTCTAGTTCAGTTCTAGTTCAGTTCTAGTTCAGTTCTAGTTCAGTTCTAGTTCAGTTCTAGTTCAGTTCTAGTTCAGTTCTAGTTCAGTTCTAGTTCAGTTCTAGTTCAGTTCTAGTTCAGTTCTAGTTTTTCTAGTTCAGTTCTAGTTCAGTTCTAGTTCTAGTTCAGTTCTAGTTCAGTTCTAGTTCTAGTTCAGTTCTAGTTCAGTTCTAGTTCAGTTCTAGTTCAGTTCTAGTTCAGTTCTAGTTCAGTTCTAGTTCAGTTCTAGTTCAGTTCTAGTTCAGTTCTAGTTCAGTTCTAGTTCAGTTCTAGTTCAGTTCTAGTTCAGTTCTAGTTCAGTTCTAGTTCAGTTCTAGTTCAGTTCTAGTTCAGTTCTAGTTCAGTTCTAGTTCAGTTCTAGTTCAGTTCTAGTTCAGTTCTAGTTCATTTCTAGTTCAGTTCTAGTTCAGTTCTAGTTCAGTTCTAGTTCAGTTCTAGTTCAGTTCTCGTTCAGTTCTAGTTCAGTTCTAGTTCAGTTCTAGTTCAGTTCTAGTTCAGTTCTAGTTCAGTTCTAGTTCAGTTCTAGTTCAGTTCTAGTTCAGTTCTAGTTCAGTTCTAGTTCAGTTCTAGTTCAGTTCTAGTTCAGTTCTAGTTCAGTTCTAGTTCAGTTCTAGTTCAGTTCTAGTTCAGTTCTAGTTCAGTTCTAGTTCAGTTCTAGTTCAGTTCTAGTTCAGTTCTAGTTCGGTTCTAGTTCAGTTCTAGTTCAGTTCTAGTTCAGTTCTAGTTCAGTTCTAGTTCAGTTCTAGTTCAGTTCTAGTTCAGTTCTAGTTCAGTTCTAGTTCAGTTCTAGTTCAGTTCTAGTTCAGTTCTATTCAGTTCTAGTTCAGTTCTAGTTCAGTTCTAGTTCAGTTCTAGTTCAGTTCTAGTTCAGTTCTAGTTCAGTTCTAGTTCAGTTCTAGTTCGGTTCTAGTTCTGTTTTTGTTCAGTTCTAGATGCCACTTATCTTTAGTTAATCTACAGTAACTTTTCTCCATACTTTTATACAAGTTCCTTAGCAACTTGATAATTGACATTATCAAGTAAATAACACTAAAACCATTCACATCATCACTATAAACGACCCAAAATGACTAGAACCCAATTAAGCATGAACAATAATAAACTTTTGGTGGTCAAACAAGAACTTTGACCAGTACAACAAATAAAATAACAAATATTTACTACAGCAACAAAAATACAACTTAAATCAAACAAACATATCAGAACAGACAATAAAGTCCCGGTGACATGTGAGAAATAGAAAGAAAGAAAAGTCAATGCTTCCGTTTGGCAAAACTTTTTTGACTAAAATTAAAAGAAAAAAACTTTTTTTGCCAAAAGATTCTTGGAGTTTTGCACATGTAGTATAAATATTTAGAAATCAACCAACCATTCTTACAAAATACCAGTTAAACAGAATAAAAACTTGGGTCCTTCTTAAGGATCTCCCCTTCAATATAAAGATGGATAGATTTTGTTTCAAGTCGTCTGCTGCTGCTTCATGGGTTTATGTTTTTCTTAACATTGTGGTGACCTCGGGGTGTTAAACTATGTGACTTTGCAATTTTAGTTCAACGAAGCGTATTAAGTGCTAAAATACACACTCATACAATAAGAAAATAAATTCATTGTAAATACTTAGAACAACATCTACATCCAAGTAAGTAAAATTTTCTTTCGTTCAATGTTAACTTACAGATTTCAAAAAGACTTCCCGCTTTTGTTTCTACAAATATTTGTACATTGAAAAGAAATCGAAAAAAAATATTTCATATTTAGGGTGTGGCATACCAATCTTGGTAAAGAGCAGAAAGTGCCAGAAGTTGTAATTGTAGAATTGTAAAACGTGATGAGTTTGTGACACAGCACATTGTTTTTGTATTAGTTTTTCGCAGCCAGGACATTTTCGCCTGTGTATGTGTGTGTAATCTGTGATTTATAATAATTTCTGTTCTCTATTTTTGCAACTGACATTTAATTAACTGTATACGAGGAAAATGGGTGGGAGGAGATGACGAGTTTGGCTGATGGGGAAATAGTGTTTGGTATTTTTCGTTAAGTATGAGTTGACATCTAAGTGACAGTCATTTTATTACAACAAACGTAATGATGACTAATTTTGTTTTTTTTTCTGTTTCTTTTGTAGAAAATCTAAATTGAAATTCTCCAAGGATTTCTTTACGACAGTTCTAACGAGGAATTGTAATTTTAACTAGTAATAAAAACCAAATGTCATACTAAACTAATTACGAAAAATTACGTTCGAGTGTACTAATCATGAAATTATTTAAGATTTTCAATGCGCCTGGAGTTAAATTTTCATATTCTAGTGGTTTTTAGTAGATAGTCTTTTAAATTACTAATACTAATGTATTCGCCATAATGAACGCTAAAACAAAAGGATTTAAAACCCATTGCAAAACATTGACGGAGTTCAAAACATGCCGAGAATTCCGTTCTTGTTTAGTTTTAGTTCATTTCTAGTTCAGTTCTAGTTCAGTTTTAGTTCAGTTCTATTTCAGTTCTAGTTCTAGTTCAGTTCTAGTTCAGTTCTAGTTCAGTTCTAGTTCAGTTCTAGTTCAGTTCTAGTTCAGTTCTAGTTCAGTTCTAGTTCAGTTCTAGTTCAGTTCTAGTTCAGTTCTAGTTCAGTTCTAGTTCAGTTCTAGTTCAGTTCTAGTTCAGTTCTAGTTCAGTTCTAGTTCAGTTCTAGTTCAGTTCTAGTTCAGTTCTATTTCAGTTCCAGTTCAGTTCTGGTTCAGTTCCAGTTCACCTGCTTGTCAAGCCTTTAAAGAACAATTTTTTTATGATGTTTCTTAAAACGTTCAGGATATAAAATCTTCTTAAAATAACTTAAGTAATTAATATTATTTTAAAGGATTTTTCTTTTTACTAACATTATATTTGTTCAATTTAAGTATAATTGCAAAATGCCTTAATAAATAACTTTGAAAAAACATACTTTAAAGAAATTTCAAGCAGAAAACATAAAAACTACTTAAATTCTTAAAATGTAGAATTGTTTTTATTAAAAAAGTACATTGAAAGATGAATTAAATTCAATTGTAAGTATGTGTAAGTTTAAAAGCTCATTCACATTTTGAGTTGTGCAAACAAATTGTATACTTTATATTCATGTTTTTTTTCCTTTTTGTCGACAGAAATAACTTTACAATTTATAAATTGATTCTGCTACTTTATGTTCAGCATCCTTCAAAAGATTATTTGAGTGAAAAAGAAAAATAATCTTTGGCATCTGGTATATTACTTTTGTACAACTACTTAGGATTTAGTAGGACTGTTGGCATAAGAAATTGCCAACTAACCCCTGTTTAAAGTGATTTTTAAAGAAAGTATTTTAATAAGGTTTTTTTCTAGAGTTTGTTAAGTAAGGTAGGTATTTGTAGAAAGAGATGCACTCTTCAATAGGATTGAGGAAATGTAGCATTCAAGTCTTCAATATATCCAAATAGAACTAAATATGAACTTGAACTTATTGATTAAGTTTTTGTCAATAGAAAATTATGTCTCGAATTCGGTATCTCAAGTGCAAAATTTTTCCATCGTGGAAACTTTAAATATCTATTTTCTCAGTAGTTCTTAAGGTATTCGTTGTGACCTACAACTTTATCTCTTGCAATTTTTGCAATAACATTTTTCTTTAATGTTTTTGTTTCTTTATTTCAATTTTTCCTTTTTGCAAAATTTCTTAAATAAAGGTAATAAGAGATAGAATTTTCTAATAAACGAAAAGCAAGACTTTCAATTTCTTTAATTTTGTAAAAAAAAAAACGAATACCAATCGTAACGTAATGTAACGTACCTTAACGCGTAATGTAAAGGAAATCATCATAAAAATAATAAAAATCGTGTTTATGACAGTCATAAATGTTAATGTGACAAACGTTTTTGTCTGCATTTCTGAACTTTTGGGGTGCGATTTTCACCAGATACTGTTCATTTTATTATTTAATGTCAAAATATTGTTTTTAACTGTCATATAATTTCTTTTAATGTGTAATCTTTTGCTTCTTGGTGTTTCTTGATTTGTCTGACATCTGGTTTTTAATGCTGCAAAAGGAAGAGGATTTTGTAGATTAGGCATTAATATCGTATATGTATATATAGAAGTTTATAAAAATCCCGTAAAAAGCTATTTACACGTAGATTCATTTTATTTCATTCCACCTGCACAGATACATTTTTATTGTATCTGTTAGCTACATATGCTTGTATCTTTTAGTTGTTTATGCATTCATAAATGTATGTAAATTGCTTATGCGCCTCTGTGTATCATTTGTATAATTTTCACATATTAATAAATATTTTTTATTGCTGTTCTTACAAGACATTTTTCGCATTTTTAAGTTAATATTAGAATATATTACATATACATTGCATTTTTTTATAAATTTTGTATTGCGTTGAAGTAAATAAATCATAAAAAATTTAATTTTAATTTTTAATGTTAAAATTAAACTTATGTTAAGAAATAAATCAATTGAAAAACGAACTTCCACTTGTAATTTCTACAATATAATTCTATGGCCATATAAATGTATATAATTGTAACCTACACCACTTTAGTAGGGACTATAAAGTATACCAATAGGCTTGGAATCGTTTTCTGAGTAGATTAAGCTATGTCGGTCTGTCTGGCTATTCATGTAAACCTTGTGCGCAATGTACAGGTCGCAATTTTCAATATATGATTTTAAGGACAAAATTTACATATAAACATTAATAAAACTTTTAAATTTTACATAAATAACTTTGAAGTAGATGTGAATTCCTCTACCAACATTTATAAGGATAGCCCCATATTTTCCCAAATCCCCTTGGGCCCTCTTGTAAAAAATCTCTTTTTTTGCTAAAAATAATTAAAAATTTTACGGAATTAAGTATGTTTTAGTAGTGCTGGCAACATTTGAAAATTAATATTGATTATTGGGTATCAGGACTAAACACTTAAAAATCAACTCAAAAAACAAGTAAAAGAGTATATACGGGTGTGACTGTTCATATAATACCCTACACCAGATATAAATATTAAATATAATTTTTTTTATAATAAAGCACAAACACGCAGAGAAAAAACATCATTCGATAAGGTTACTATAAATATACTATGTTCACTGTAACAATATATAGTTTTAAAAAACATATAATTGTTATTTTTATTCGATTTAAACTATATTTTAGTTACTCTAATATATTTTAGTTGCTCAAATCGTTTTCATGTTTATGGCAATTATAAATTTGGATATAGTTAAAGCACATACACGCAGAAAAAATACATGTTTCGATATGGTTACTATAACTATATTATGTTCACTGTAGAAATTAATAGTTATAAAAAACATATAATTGTTATTTTAATTAGATTTAATCTATATTTTAGTTACTCTAATCGTTTTCATGTTCATGGCAATTATAAATTTGGATATAGTTCACTGAAAGATAATTATTTTTTCAACAACTAAATAATGGTAACAATTAAAAAAATATTATGTTATTTACAACTATATAAACTTACAAATAACCATTATATGTTATGTTGTTATATATTATATAACAAAACAACTTTGGCCACACACTTCACACAGATTATGTTTTGTGTGTGTGTGTGTGTGTGTGTGTATGTTGTTGTATGCGACAATAAAATGACTTGAAATAATTCTCATTTGGTTTACTGATTCAGTAATCAAAATAAATTTTATTACGATACATATTTTGAAACAAAATTATGATCATATGGTCATATATAACAAACAGTATTATAGTATATATTCAACGTATTTATTTAAAATATGATATTATAAAATCGTTACAATAATCATTATATATTCATACTACAATCATAATTTAAACCATAATACGTTATGCTTAGAACATGGTTACCACAACCATGATTTTCCTCTTTGTGTATGTATCTAGAATTGATTGATTCTAATTATTTATTGAAAAAGCAATATTCTGAAAAAGACTTTATATGAGAACTTGGGGCAAATATGGATCTTATCTAACTTATTTCTATTTATATTACAAATGTATATTTCATTAGTTAGATTGTAAAATTTATTTTTATTTTTCTATCTTTTTCTTTTTAGGTATGTACGGAAATTATGTATATCAAAAACCTCAAAGGGAAAATGTTTTAAAAACAGGTAGTTTTAAAATTCGAAATTTTTTATCTTCAATAATTCTGTTAGACATGCTTTCGAGAAGATCGCTATTTAAAATCAGCAAAATCGGTCGGTAAATAACGGAGATATGAGCAAAAATCCGAGACAACCTCTGAAAATTTCATCAAAAAATGTCATATTTTTTCATGCTTTGTTAAATAAGCAACAACAACACTGTATATTGGAAAAAGATTTGCTTACACGTGTGTGTAGATGTATTTGGTTTTATTCAGCTGTGTATATTGTTTTGGATGCTGTTTGCGTCATTGCCCAGCAGTTCGTCAAAGAGTCAATGTATACGAAAAAGACAGTAATTTACACCAATAGTTAACCACCTGGATGATCGTAATTCGTATGTTTTGGGTCATTCGTCACGAATGTACCCTTTGTAATCGAGAGTGAAGACAGTCGTCACTTGAGTGCCCTCTTTGTAAGCAGGAGGGGAGACAGTCGTCTCTTTACTATCCTCAAGTAACCTAAAGATTATACTCTTAAAAGTAGTTTTTTTTTGTCGTACTTCCAAAAGTAGTTATTTTATCCATCTTTTGAAGAAATGTTTATTACTTTCTACTAATATGCCACCATCTGGTTGACTCAAATGTATATCTTTCGGGTCAATCGTCACATTATTGTCCCATAGTATTCTAGAGAGTAGACAGTTGAAATTTTTAAATTTTAGTTCCATTAATATCTTACCACCGGGCTGACTCCAATTCGTATTTTTTTGGTCTTTCGTCACAAATAAACTCTTTGTAATCGAGAATGAAGACAGTCGTCACTTTAGTGTTCCATTTGTAAGCGAGAGCGGAGGCAATCGACCCTTTACTATCTCTTTGTAGGGTGTAGAGTGACGATTGACTTCCTCGTAGGACAAGCCCATGTTAAAATGGTCGGTCACCTGGGTAGTCAGGTGGCTAGGGGCCACCACAAGTGGTAGTTCGGGACTGTCCTATCGAACTGCTGGGTATAATGATAATAGAGTAATAAAGATTCAAACCAAGCAACATACGTATACCATAAAGAGCACTCTTCAGGATTTATTTTTAATCCGTTCGCTTTTCTATTCCATGAATCTGTGTTTGGACTAGTATATGGACTATAGACTAGACATTAATATATTAAAAATTATTTTTTTCAATTTATAGATAAATTAGGATAATCATGAAGGTTTATCAAAATAATTTGTCTAAAAATAAAAATTAAACAATTAATAAGTTTTTCCTCACAAAAAATTACGTAAATAGACTTAATCACTTTTGCAAATGAGCCATTTATATAAAATATTTCTAACAAAACCCTTGTTAAAAAATTCTCACGCAAATTAACTCGAAACCCATTATAAAAATAACCACAATTATGACACTTACTAATACACCCCAAGAACAAAGTTTTTTTTTTATTAAACAACTTTAATAAAAACAGATTGTAACTGACAAATTACATCATTAAATCATTATAATTGTTTTTGAACTAAAAAAAGGAAACACACTTTTCCTTAAAAAAACAAAGAGAAAACAAATCCCCATAATGATATCTGACCATCAAAATGTCTAAAGACATAATGGTCTTTAAGTAAACCAAAAAGCAGGAAAAAAGGGGGACAAAGGCAACAATAACAAAATTAGCAATTTAAAGCGGCGGAAAAACGTCAACTCATCATACAATTAAAGCCAAATGTTTTTCAAAAATCAACAACGGCAACACAAAAAAAGCACCAAATGAATTGTAAATTAAGTGCCGTGTCATGTTTCACACAATATTACAGCGTGGTTTTATTTTTTGGTATATTTCATTTTGAAAGTGTTTTTCTAAAGAGCATATAATTTTGTTATCTTGGCTAAATGCTTAAACTTTTAAGCATAAAACACCCTAAAATCACGCAATATTTTTTAACCAAAGAAAAAATCACATTAAGAGACCCATTTAAGACATTTTTAAACATTTATGGCAGTTGTTTTTATTTCCTCCTCTATGTTGCTCTTGTTTTTGGCACCACATGTCAACTGTAATTAGTCGCGGAAAGCTTCCGCAGTTGTGGTTGTTGTGTATATTCCTACTTCTTAATTTTTTCTATGCTCCTTTGTGCACTTGTCATATGATTAATGTTACTTTAAGAAGAAACCGCGTGTTTCATTCCAACTGTTGGCTTAAGGCAATATTTATATCTCTTACAGGATTTGTGTAGCATCCTAGTTTAATAAAGGTGGGGAAGGACAGTATAATTGCAGTATAACGATTACAATTTTTACAATCAGCTTAAATACCCTTAATATATTTTAAATATTAGTATTTAAATTTGTTTGTGTATTTTAATGTTTTGGTAAATGTACCCCAAATATCGGTTTTTAGTGTGAAATCAAAGTGATCACAGATTTCGCTTGGTTTTGCTGTATCTTAGTTTTCCAGAAAAAGGGACTTTTATGTTTTCACACAAAATATCGGTTTTTAGTGAGAAATGAAAGTGATCAGAGATTTCGCTTGTTTTTGCTGTATCTCTAATAGCTTTCGAGAAAAACGGACTTCTATGTTTTCACTCAAAATATTGGTTTTTAGTGGAAAATAAAAGTGATCACAGATTTCACTTGTTTTTGCTACATCTCTTATAGTTTTCGCGAAAAACGGACTTTTATGTTTTCGCTCAAAATAAAGGTTTTTAGTGAGAAATGAAAGTGATCACAGATTTCGCTTGTTTTTGCTGTATCTCTTATAGTTTTCGAGAAAAACGGACTTTTATGTTTTCATTCAAAATATCGTTTTTTAGTGAAAAATAAGAGTGATCACAGATTTCGCTTGTTTTTGCTGTATCTCTTATAGTTTTCGAGAAAAACGGACTTTTATGTTTTTACTCAAAATTTGGTTTTTAGTGGAAAAGAAAAGTGATCACAGATTTCGCTTGTTTTTGCTGTATCTCTTATAGTTTTCGAGAAAAACGGACTTTTATGTTTTCACTCAAAATATTTGTTTTTAGTGGGAAATGAAAGTGATCACAGATTTCACTTGTTTTTGCTGTATCTCTTATAGTTTTCGAGAAAAATGGACTTTCATGTTTTCACTCAAAATATTGGTTTTTAGTGGAAAATAAAAGTGATCACAGATTTCACTTGTTTTTTCTGTATCTCTTATAGTTTTCCTTATAGTTTTAGTGGGAAATAAAACTGATCACAGATTTCCCTTCTCTTATAGTTTTCGAGAAAAACGGACTTTTATGTTTTTACTCAAAATATTGGTTTTTAGTGGAAAATAAAAGTGATCACAGATTTCGCTTGTTTTTGCTGTATCGCTAACAGTTTTCGAGAAAAACGAACTTTTATGTTTTCACTCAATATATTTGTTTTTAGTGGGAAATGAAAGTGATCACAGATTTCACTTGTTTTTGCTGTATCTCTTATAGTTTTCGAGAAAAACGGACTTTTATGTTTTTACTCAAAATTTGGTTTTTAGTGGAAAAGAAAAGTGATCACAGATTTCGCTTGTTTTTGCTGTATCTCTTATAGTTTTCGAGAAAAACGGACTTTTATGTTTTCACTCAAAATATTTGTTTTTAGTGGGAAATGAAAGTGATCACAGATTTCACTTGTTTTTGCTGTATCTCTTATAGTTTTCGAGAAAAATGGACTTTTATGTTTTCACTCAAAACATCGGTTTTTTGCAGTATATCTTATAGTTTTCGAGAAAAACGCATATTTATGTTTTCACTCAAAATATTGGTTTTAAGTGGAAAATAAAAGTGATCACAGATTTCACTCGTTTTTGCTGTATCTCTTATAGTGTTCGAGAAAAATGGACTTTTATGTTTTCACTCAAAATATAGGTTTTTAGTGGGAAATAAAGCTGATCACAGATTTCCCTTCTCTTATTGTTTTCGAGAAAAATGGATTTTTATGTTTTCACTCAAAATATCGGTTTTTATTGGAAGATGAAAGTGATCACAGTTTTCGCTTGTTTTTGCAGTATCTCTTATAGTTTTCGAGAAAAACGCATATTTATGTTTTCACTCAAAATAACGGTCTTTATTGGAATATGAAAGTGATCACAGATTTCGCTTGTTTTTGCTGTATCTCTTATAGTTTTCAAGAAAAACGGACTTTTATGTTTTCATTCAAAATATCGTTTTTTAGTGAAAAATAAGAGTGATCACAGATTTCATTTGTTTTTGCTGTATCTCTTATAGTTTTCCAGAAAAACGGACTTTTATGTTTTCACTCAAAATATAGGTTTTTAGTGGGAAATGAAAGTGATCACAGATTTCGTTTGTTTTTGCTGTATCTCTAATAGTTTTCGAGAAAAATGGATATTTATGTTTTCTCTCAAAATATCGGTTTTTATTGGAAGATGAAAATGATCACAGATTTCGCTTGTTTTTGCAGTATCTCTTATAGTTTTCGAGAAAAACGCATATTTATGTTTTCACTCAAAATAACGGTCTTTATTGGAATATGAAAGTGATCACAGATTTCCCTTGTTTTTGCTGTTACAGTTTTCGAGAAAAATGGACTTTTATGTTTTCACTCAAAACTGGTTTTAGTGGAAAATAAAAGTGATCACAGATTTCATTTGTTTTTGCTGTATCTCTTATAGTTTTCGAGAAAAACGGACTTTTATGTTTTTACTCAAAATATTGGTTTTTAGTGGAAAATAAAAGTGATCACAGATTTCGCTTGTTTTTGCTGTATCTCTAACAGTTTTCGAGAAAAACGGACTTTTATGTTTTCACTCAAAATATTTGTTTTTAGTGGGAAATGAAAGTGATCACAGATTTCACTTGTTTTTGCTGTATCTCTTATAGTTTTCGAGAAAAACGGACTTTTATGTTTTTACTCAAAATTTGGTTTTTAGTGGAAAAGAAAAGTGATCACAGATTTCGCTTGTTTTTGCTGTATCTCTTATAGTTTTCGAGAAAAATGGACTTTCATGTTTTCACTCAAAATATTGGTTTTTAGTGGAAAATAAAAGTGATCACAAATTTCACTTGTTTTTGCTATATCTCTTATAGTTTTCGAGAAAAACGGACTTTTATGTTTTCGCTCAAAATAAAGGTTTTTAGTGAGAAATGAAAGTGATCACAGATTTCGCTTGTTTTTGCTGTATCTCTTATAGTTTTCGAGAAAAACGGACTTTTATGTTTTCATTCAAAATATTGTTTTTTAGTGAAAAATAAGAGTGATCACAGATTTCACTTGTTTTTTCTGTATCTCTTATAGTTTTCCTTATAGTTTTAGTGGGAAATAAAACTGATCACAGATTTCCCTTCTCTTATAGTTTTCGAGAAAAACGGACTTTTATGTTTTTACTCAAAATATTGGTTTTTAGTGGAAAATAAAAGTGATCACAGATTTCGCTTGTTTTTGCTGTATCGCTAACAGTTTTCGAGAAAAACGGACTTTTATGTTTTCACTCAAAATATTTGTTTTTACTCAAAATTTGGTTTTTAGTGGAAAAGAAAAGTGATCACAGATTTCGCTTGTTTTTGCTGTATCTCTTATAGTTTTCGAGAAAAACGGACTTTTATGTTTTCACTCAAAATATTTGTTTTTAGTGGGAAATGAAAGTGATCACAGATTTCACTTGTTTTTGCTGTATCTCTTATAGTTTTCGAGAAAAATGGACTTTTATGTTTTCACTCAAAACATCGGTTTTTTTGCAGTATATCTTATTGTTTTCGAGAAAAACGCATATTTATGTTTTCACTCAAAATATTGGTTTTAAGTGGAAAATAAAAGTGATCACAGATTTCACTCGTTTTTGCTGTATCTCTTATAGTGTTCGAGAAAAATGGACTTTTATGTTTTCACTCAAAATATAGGTTTTTAGTGGGAAATAAAGCTGATCACAGATTTCCCTTCTCTTATAGTTTTCGAGAAAAATGGATTTTTATGTTTTCACTCAAAATATCGGTTTTTATTGGAAGATGAAAGTGATCACAGATTTCGCTTGTTTTTGCAGTATCTCTTATAGTTTTCGAGAAAAACGCATATTTATGTTTTCACTCAAAATAACGGTCTTTATTGGAATATGAAAGTGATCACAGATTTCCCTTGTTTTTGCTGTATCTCTTATAGTTTTCAAGAAAAACGGACTTTTATGTTTTTATTCAAAATATCGTTTTTTAGTGAAAAATAAGAGTGATCACAGATTTCATTTGTTTTTGCTGTATCTCTTATAGTTTTCCAGAAAAACGGACTTTTATGTTTTCACTCAAAATATAGGTTTTTAGTGGGAAATGAAAGTGATCACAGATTTCGTTTCTTATTGCTGTATCTCTAATAGTTTCTGAGAAAAACTGACTTTTATGTTTTCACTCAAAATATTTGTTTTTAGTGGAAAAGAGAAGTGATCACAGATTTCACTTGTTTTTGCTGTATCTCTTATAGTTTTCGAGAAAAACGGACTTTTATGTTTTCACTCAAAATATAGGTCTTTAGTGGGAAATGAATGTGATCACAGATTTCGCTTGTTTTTGCTGTATCTCTTATAGTTTTCGAGGAAAACGCATATTTATGTTTGCACTCAACGGTCCTTATTGGAATATGAAAGTGATCACAGATTTCCCTTGTTTTTGCTGTATCTCTTATAGTTTGAAAGTGATCACAGATTTCCCTTGTTTTTGCTGTATCTCTTACAGTTTTCGAGAAAATCGCACATTTATGTTTTAACTCAAAATATCGGTCTTTATTGGAATATGAAAGTGATCACAGATTTCGCTTGTTTTTGCTGTATCTCTTATAGTTTTCGAGAAAAACGGACTTTTATGTTTTCACTCAAAATATAAGTCTTTAGTGGGAAATGAATGTGATCACAGATTTCGCTTGTTTTTGCTGTATCTCTTATAGTTTTCGAGGAAAACGCATATTTATGTTTGCACTCAACGGTCTTTATTGGAATATGAAAGTGATCACAGATTTCCCTTGTTTTTGCTGTATCTCTTATAGTTTGAAAGTGATCACAGATTTCCCTTGTTTTTGCTGTATCTCTTACAGTTTTCGAGAAAATCGCACATTTATGTTTTAACTCAAAATATCGGTCTTTATTGGAATATGAAAGTTATCACAGATTTCGCTTGTTTTTGCTGTATCTCTTATAGTTTTCGAGAAAAACGGACTTTTATGTTTTCACTCAAAATCGGGTTTTAGCGGAAAATAAAAGTGATCACAGTTTTCCCTTGTTTTTGCTGTATCTCTTATAGTTTTCGAGAAAAACGTACTTTTATGTTTTCACTCAAAATATTGGTTTTTAGTGGAATTGGTTTTTAGTGGAAAATTAAAGTGATCACAATATTCACTTGATTTTGCTGTATCTCTTGTAGTTTTCGAGAAAAACGGACTTTTATGATCACAGATTTCGCTTGTTTTTGCTGTATCTCTTATAGTTTTCGAGAAAAACGGACTTTCATGTTTTCACTCAAAATATCGGTTTTTAGTGGAAAATAAAAGTGATCACAGATTTCAATTGTTTTTGCTGTATCTCTAATAGTTTTCGAGTAAAACGGACTTTCATGTTTTCACTCAAAATATCGGTTTTTAGTGGAAAATAAAAGTGATCACAGATTTCAATTGTTTTTGCTGTATCTCTTATAGTTTTCGAGAAAAACGGACTTTTATGTTTTCACTCAATATATCGGTTTTTATTGGAAGATGAAAGTGATCACAGATTTCCCTTGTTTTTGCTGTATCTCTTATAGTTTTCGACGAAAAACGGACATTTATGTTTTCACTCAAAATATCGGTTTTTAGTTTTCGAGAAAAACGGACTTTTATGTTTTCACTCAAAATATCGCTCTTTATTGGAATAGAATATGAAAGTGACCACACTCAAAATATAGGTTTTTAGTGGGAAATAAAAGTGATCACAGATTTCGCTTGTTTTTGCTGTATCTCTTATAGTTTTCGAGAAAAACGGACTTTTATGTTTTCGCTCAAATATTTTGTTTTAGTGGGAAATGAAAGTGATCACAGATTTCGCTTGTTTTTCCTGTATCTCTTATAGTTTTCGAGAAAAATGGATTTTTATGTTTTCATTTGAAATATTGGTTTTTAGTGGAAAATAAAAGTGATCACAGATTTCGTTTGTTTCGCTTGTTTCTGCTGTATCTCTTATAGTTTTCGAGAAAACGGACTTTTATGGTTTCACTGAAAATATCGGTTTTTAGTGGAAGATAAAAGTGATCACAGATTTCACTTGTTTTCGAGAAAAACGGACTTTTATGTTTTTACTCAAAATATTGGTTTTTAGTGGAAAATAAAAGTGATCACAGATCTCACTTGTTTTTGCTGTATCTCTTATAGCTTTCGAGAAAAACGGACTTTTATGTTTTCACTCAAAATCGGGTTTTAGCGGAAAATAAAAGTGATCACAGTTTTCCCTTGTTTTTGCTGTATCTCTTATAGTTTTCGAGAAAAACGTACTTTTATGTTTTCACTCAAAATATTGGTTTTTAGTGGAAAATCAAAGTGATCAGCGATTTCACTTGTTTTTGCTGTATCTCCTATAGTTTTCGAGAAAAACGGACTTTTATGTTTTTACTCAAAATATCGGTTTTTGCTGAGTGATCACAGATTTCACTTGTTTTTGCTGTATCTCTTATAGTTTTAGAGAAAAACAGACTTTTATGTTTTCGTTTGTTTTTGCTGTATCTCTTATAGTTTTCGAGAAAAACAGACTTTTACGTTTTCACTCAAAATATCGGTTTTTAGTTTGAAATGAAAGTGTACACAGATTTCGTTTGTTTTTGTTGTATCTCTTATAGTTTTCGAGAAAAACGGACTTTTATGTTTTCACTTAAAATATTGGTTTTTAATGGAAAATGAAAGTGATCACAGATTTCGCTTGTTTTTGCTGTATTTCTTATAGTTTTCGAGAAAAATTGACTTTTATGTTTTCCCTCAAAATGTATCTTTTTAGTGGGAAATGAAAGTGATCACAGATTTCGCTTGTTTTTGCTGTATCTCTTATAGTTTTCGAGAAAAATGGACTTTTATGTTTCCACTCAAAATTGGTTTTTAGTGGAAAATAAAAGTGATCACCGATTTCACTTGTTTTTGCTGTATCTCTTACAGTTATCGAGAAAATCGCACATTTATGTTTTTACTCAAAATATCGGTCTTTATTGGAATATGAAAGTGATCACAGTTTTCCCTTGTTTTTGCTGTATCTCTTATAGTTTTCGAGAAAAAGGGAATTTTATATTTTCACTCAAAATATTGGTTTTTAGTGGAAAATGAAAGTGATCACAGATTTCGCTTGTTTTTGCTGTATCTCTTATAGTTTTCGAGAAAAATGGACTTTTATGTTTTCACTCAAAATATAGGTTTTTAGTGGGAAATGAAAGTGATCACAGATTTCGCTTGTTTTTACTGTATCTCTTATAGTTTTCGAGAAAACTGGACTTTTATGTTTTCACTCAAAATATTGGTTTTTAGTGAAAAATAAAAGCTATTACAGATTTCGCTTGTTTTTGTTGTATCTCACATCACAGATTTCGCTTGTATTTGCTGTATCTCTTATAGTTTTCGAGAAAAATGGACTTTTATGTTTTCACTCAAAATATAGGTTTTTAGTGGGAAATGAAAGTGATCACAGATTTCGCTTGTTTTTGCTGTACCTCTTATAGTTTTCGAGAAAAATGGACTTTTATGTTTTCACTCAAAATATTGGTTTTTAGTGAAAAATAAAAGTTATTACAGATTTCGCTTGTTTTTGTTGTATCTCACATCACAGATTTCGTTTGTTTTTGCTGTATCTCTTATAGTTTTCGAGAAAAATGGACTTTTATGTTTTCACTCAAAATATAGGTTTTTAGTGGGAAATGAAAGTGATCACAGATTTCGCTTATTTTTGCTGTATCTCTTATAGTTTTCGAGAAAAACGGACTTTTATGTTTTCACTCAAAATATCGGTTTTTAGTGAAAAATAAGAGTGATCACTGATTTCACTTGTTTTTGCTGTATCTCTTATAGTTTTCGAGAAAAACGGACTTTTATGTTTTCACTCAAAATATAGGTTTTTAGTGGAAAATAAAAGTGGTCACAGATTTCCCTTGTTTTTGCTGTGTTTCTAATAGTTTTCGAAAAAAACGGACTTTTCTGTCTTCACTCAAAATATTGGTTTTTAGTTGAAAATAAAAGTGATCACAGATTTCACTTGTTTTTTGCTGTATCTTTTATAGTTTTCGAGAAAAACGGATTTTTATGTTTTCACTCAAAATATTTGTTTTTAGTGGGAAATGAAAGTGATCACAGATTTCCCTTGTTTTTGCTGTATCTCTTATAGTTTTCGATAAAAATGGACTTTTATGTTTTCACTCAAAATATAGGGTTTTAGTGGGAAATGAAAGTGATCACAGATTTCGCTTGTTTTTGCTGTATCTCTTATAGTTTTCGATAAAAATGGACTTTTATGTTTTCACTCAAAATATAGGTTTTTAGTACAAAATATTGGTTTTTAGTGAAAAATAAAAGTGACCACAGATTTCGCTTGTTTTTGCTGTATCTCTTATAGTTTTCGACAAAAACGGACTTATGTGTTTTCACTCAAAATATCGATTTTTAGTGGAAAATAATATTGATCACAAATTTCACTGGTTTTTGCTGTATCTCTTATAGTTTTCGAGAAAAACGGACTTTTATCTTTTCACTCAAAATATTGGTTTTTAGTGGAAAGAGAAGTGATCACAGATTTCACTTGTTTTTGCTATATCTCTTATAGTTTTCGAGAAAAACGGACTTTTAAGTTTTCACTCAAAATATCAGTTTTTAGTGGAAGATAAAAGTGATCACAGATTTCACTTGTTTTCGAGAAAAACGGACTTTTATGTTTTCACTCAAAATTGGTTTTTAGTAGAAAATAAAAGTGATCACAAATTTCACTTGTTTTTGCTGTATCTCTTATAGTTTTCGAGAAAAACGGACTTTTATGTTTTCACTCAAAATATTGGTTTTTAGTGAAAAATAAAAGTGATCACAGATTTCGCTTGTTTTTGCTGTATCTCTTATAGTTTTCGAGAAAAACTGACTTTTATGTTTTCACTCAAAATATTGGTTTTTAGGGGAAAATAAAACTGATCACAGATTTCGCTTGTTTTTGCTGTATCTCTTATAGTTTTCGAGAAAAACTGACTTTTATGTTTTCACTCAAAATATTGGTTTTTAGGGGAAAAGAAAAGTGATCCCAGATTTCACTTGTTTTTGCTGTATCTCTTATAGTTTTCGAGAAAAACGGACTTTTATGTTTTCACTCAAAATATCGGTTTTTAGTGAAAAATAAAAGTGATCACAGATTTCCCTTGTTTTTGCTGTATCTCTTATAGTTTTCGAGAAAAATGGACTTTTATGTTTTCACTCAAAATTAGCTTTTAGTGGAAAATAAAAGTGATCACAAGTTTCGCTTGATTTTGCTGTATCTCTTATAGTTTTCGAGAAAAACGGACTTTTATGTTTTCACTCAAAATATTGGTTTTTAGTGAAAAATAAAAGTGATGACAGATTTCGCTTGTTTTATCTGTATCTCTAATAGTTTTCGAGAAAAACGGACTTTTATGTTTTCACTCAAAATATCGGTTTTTAGGGGAAAATAAAAGTGATCACAGATTTCATTTGTTTTTGCTGTATCAGCTTTTAGTGGAAAATAAAAGTGATCACAGATTTTATGTTTTCACTCAAAATATTTCGCTTGTTTTTGCTGTATCTCTTATAGTTTTCGAGAAAAATGGATTTTTATGTTTTTACTCAAAATATTGGTTTTTAGTGTAAAATAAAAGTGATCACAGATTTCCCTTGTTTTTGCTGCATCTCTAATAGTTTTCGAGAAAAATGGACTTTTATGTTTTCACACAAAATATCGGTTGGTAGTGTGAAATCAAAGTGATCAATGTTATTCACTTGTTTTTATATCTCTTATAGTTTTTGAGAAGAATGGACTTTTATGTTTTCACTCAAAATATCGGTTTTTTGTGGAAGATAAAAGTGATCACAAATTTTACTTGTTATTGCTGTATCTCTTATAGTTTTCGAGAAAAACGGATTTTTATGTTTTCACTCAAAATATCGGTTTCAGTGGGAAATGAAAGTGGTCACAGATTTCGCTTGTTTTTGCTGTATCTTTTATAGTTTTCGAGAAAAACGGATTTTTATGTTTTCACTCAAAATATCGATTTTTAGTGGAAAATAAAAGTGATCACAAATTTCACTTGTTTTTGCTGTATCTCTTATAGTTTTCGAGAAAAACGGACTTTTATGTTTTCACTCAAAATACAGGTTTTTAGTGGGAAATGAAAGTGATCACAGATTTCCCTTGTTTTTGCTGTATCTCTTATAGTTTTCGAGAAAAACGGACTTTTATGTTTTCACTCAAAATATTTGTTTTTAGTGGGAAATGTAAGTGATCACAGATTTCCTTTGTTTTCGCAGTATCTCTTATAGTTTTCGGGAAAAATGGATTTTTATGTTTTCACTCGAAATATTGGTTTTTAGTGGAAAATAAAAGTGATCACAGATTTCCCTTGTTTTTGCTGTATCTCTTATAGTTTTCGAGAAAAATGGACTCTTATGTTTTCACTCAAAATTGGTTTTTAGTTGAAAAGAGAAGTGATCACAGATTTCACTTGTTTTTGCTGTATCTCTTATAGTTTGCGAGAAAAATGGACTTTTATGTCTTCACTCAAAATATCGGATTTTTGTGGAAGATAAAAGTGATCACAGATTTCACTTGTTTTCGAGAAAAACGGACTTTTATGTTTTCACTCAAAATATAAGTTTTTAGTGGAAAATAAAAGTGATCACAGTTTCCACTTGTTTTTGCTGTATCTCTTATAGTTTTCGAGAAAAATGGACTTTTATGTTCTCACTCAAAATATTGTTTTTTAGTAGAAAATAAAAGTGATCACAGATTGCACTTGTTTTTGCTGTATCTCTTATAGTTTTCGATAAAAACGGACTTTTATGTTTTCACTCAAAATTGGTTTTTAGTGGAAAATTAAAGTGATCACAATATTCACTTGATTTTGCTGTATCTCTTGTAGTTTTCGAGAAAAACGGACTTTTATGATCACAGATTTCGCTTGTTTTTGCTGTATCTCTTATAGTTTTCGAGAAAAACGGACTTTCATGTTTTCACTCAAAATATCGGTTTTTAGTGGAAAATAAAAGTGATCACAGATTTCAATTGTTTTTGCTGTATCTCTAATAGTTTTCGAGTAAAACGGACTTTCATGTTTTCACTCAAAATATCGGTTTTTAGTGGAAAATAAAAGTGATCACAGATTTCAATTGTTTTTGCTGTATCTCTTATAGTTTTCGAGAAAAACGGACTTTTATGTTTTCACTCAATATATCGGTTTTTATTGGAAGATGAAAGTGATCACAGATTTCCCTTGTTTTTGCTGTATCTCTTATAGTTTTCGACGAAAAACGGACATTTATGTTTTCACTCAAAATATCGGTTTTTAGTTTTCGAGAAAAACGGACTTTTATGTTTTCACTCAAAATATCGCTCTTTATTGGAATAGAATATGAAAGTGACCACACTCAAAATATAGGTTTTTAGTGGGAAATAAAAGTGATCACAGATTTCGCTTGTTTTTGCTGTATCTCTTATAGTTTTCGAGAAAAACGGACTTTTATGTTTTCGCTCAAAATATTTGTTTTTAGTGGGAAATGAAAGTGATCACAGATTTCGCTTGTTTTTCCTGTATCTCTTATAGTTTTCGAGAAAAATGGATTTTTATGTTTTCATTTGAAATATTGGTTTTTAGTGGAAAATAAAAGTGATCACAGATTTCGTTTGTTTCGCTTGTTTCTGCTGTATCTCTTATAGTTTTCGAGAAAACGGACTTTTATGGTTTCACTGAAAATATCGGTTTTTAGTGGAAGATAAAAGTGATCACAGATTTCACTTGTTTTCGAGAAAAACGGACTTTTATGTTTTTACTCAAAATATTGGTTTTTAGTGGAAAATAAAAGTGATCACAGTTCTCACTTGTTTTTGCTGTATCTCTTATAGCTTTCGAGAAAAACGGACTTTTATGTTTTCACTCAAAATATTGGTTTTTAGTGGAAGATAAAAGTAATCACAGATTTCACTTGTTTTCGAGAAAAACGGACTTTTATGTTTTCACTCAAAATATTGGTTTTTAGTGGAAAATCAAAGTGATCAGCGATCTCACTTGTTTTTGCTGTATCTCTTATAGTTTTCGAGAAAAACGGACTTTTATGTTTTTACTCAAAATATCGGTTTTTGCTGAGTGATCACAGATTTCACTTGTTTTTGCTGTATCTCTTTAGACTTTTATGTTTTCATTTGTTTTTGCTGTATCTCTTATAGTTTTCGAGAAAAACATACTTTTATGTTTTCACTCAAAATATCAGTTTTTATTTTGAAATGAAAGTGTACACAGATTTCATTTGTTTTTGCTGTATCTCTTATAGTTTTCGGGAAAAACGAAACTTTATGTTTTCACACAAAGTATCGGTTTTTAGTGGGAAATGAAAGTGATTACAGATTTCGCCTTTAATTTTTCACTCAAAATATCGGTTTTTATTGGAAAAGTGATCACAGATTTCACGTGTTTTTGCTGTATCTCTTATAATTTTCGAGTTTGTTTTTACTGTATGTCTTTTATGTTTTCAAATTAAATATTGGTATTTAATGAGAAATGAGGGACTTTGATATTTTTACTTAAACATTCAGTTTTTATCTTGCCAACAGAAATACAGTTGCATATCGTCAATGACTTCTCTATGTTCTGATTCAACAACTTCGAATTTTAACAACTTCTGTTTTTCTTTAAACCCGTGTGTCTAAATGAGAAGGGATAATTGTTTAGTATGAACGAATGTAAAATGTGTAAGTTTACACAAGTTTACTATAGTTTGTTATACATCCAACTATAAATAACCTTAAGCGTATTATTCTTGTTAAAAACTAATGAGATTTCATACATATTTCATTTAGTCTTTAATATTTTTTATTTACTTTTCTACATAAAGAGCACAATACATATTACGTAGATTAAAGTATGTTTTACTATTATTTACCAATTTAAAGCTTATTAGAGAGATAAAGCGAAAAATTTTAAAAATGTAATAATGACTAGAAAAATTGCTGAAACTTAAATTGACGAGTTTTGTAAAATCTAGAACGAAAAACCTTAAAATAATAATGACTAGAAAAAATTTTGGGACTTAAATCAATTTAAGAGTTATAAATGTAGCATGTATTTCCTTTCGAAGTTGGATCTATTGATCCCAATATAATTATTGTCGAAATTTAAATTTTCTTTGCAACAATTAAAATCAATATTAAATCTCTACTAATCCACATTAAATCGTTAAATTTTCATAAATTCCAAAAACTCATCAGCACCTTTAAAGCAAAAATCAATAAATTCACTGAATACCAACATAATAAAAGAACCTCAAATCATGCTTTTCCTTTAGGACACTGAATACAAAACTTTATAGGCAAAAAAAAACAAACGCCATTTTGTTTAAAGTCTATATACAAAGTACATAAACTTGCATGTACATATGTATATAACAAAATATATATAAAACCATAGCTATTTACTTAACATTACAAAAAAAATGAAAATACTCGTAAAAGAAAAACCATAAAAACCTTAATAAAAAGGACACCTTAAAAAATATCACAAAAACAAACAAAGAAATATCCTGTTTGTATTTGGAACACATATACATATATGTATAGGAGAAAGAAAATTGCTCCCAAAAACAGTTGAATAAAAGAAAAACAAATATTAGATTTCTTCAATTTTTATTGGCTAAAGCTTAAAAGTTGCACGACAATGACCCAACTTAGATGCTTGACTAAAAAAGGACACAATTGGTTTGTGTCACACACAGTCTTACGTACTCAGTACTCACAGTTCGAATGTATTGTGTCCCTAGCAAAAAAAATCCTCAAACAGAAGCAACAAAATAAAAAAAAAACAACAAAAAATAGAAAGTGTCCTTGTTTTCCATACAGTTATTACTGCTGCGCACACGAAATGTAGGAGTGTCACCGAGCCAGTTTTTTTTTTTTCTTTATTTTCTTGTACACATTTTGAATTTTTTTTATATCCCACCGACCATCTCCACTGCTACCACCCTATCCAAAAACCAACTGTAAGAGACACACTAGACTGTTTATTTTCGTAATACTAAAGTGGCATTAGTTATTTTGTTGTTACTGCTATTTGTCTAAGAGCACCTTCATATCCATGAGGACATTTGGATTTTGTTTTGCAACAAACCCACCTACAATTTTTCAATAGAGTTTCTTTTTTTTTCATTTAGGATTTATAAACATTTTTATACATTCGATTTTATTCCCTTGGGATTATTT
Organism: Lucilia cuprina; assembly: GCF_022045245.1. Classification (NCBI taxonomy): domain Eukaryota; kingdom Metazoa; phylum Arthropoda; class Insecta; order Diptera; family Calliphoridae; genus Lucilia; species Lucilia cuprina. The sequence goes on along the minus strand of NC_060951.1, from coordinate 41,587,350 downwards.
GCCATTTTACTCTCCTCTAACTTTAAAAGAGCTATTTTTGTACTCTTAGTCTTGGTATTAAAGTTCTCTTATTTTATTGTATTTACTTTAATAATTTTTGGGGCATGTGCAGTTCTAGTATATAGTAGAGGAGGTAGGAGTTGATGGTTTTATGTGGATATGGGTTTATGTACTTATTTTGGTAGACAAATTTAGAAATTAAATTCTTTAAGAATTTCTTTCGTTTATTTAAATTTAGGGAATTGTGTGTTTGTTTAAGATTAAGTTAAGAACTAAGGAGTGTTTATACCCTACATCACTTTAGTGAGGAGGGAATATTGAAATAACCATTCTCTACCGAACTATATTTTCTGAATCGATTTAGCTATGTCCGTCCTTGTATTCAAACTACAGGAAGCAATTTTCAAGATCATTTGATAAACTTGACAAACACGTTTCTTTTGACCCAAGGATGAAGCCTATAGAAAAAATCGGTTCATTATGTCACCTAGCCCCCATTCAACCGTACCCCCAAACAGGCCTTTTGTTACTAGGGATTTTCGTAATGATCGGGCTTCATTTGATTCTATCCCCCATAGAAAGTAGGAATTAGAGCAAAAAGCAAATTAAAGGCATTATTATGAAAAATAATCCACATTTTGTACTTACTATTCACTGGTGTAGGTTGTTATATGGTCGGGCAGGCCCAACTATAGATTCTAACTATAGACTAATTTATTATTCATTATTATACTATTTATCAAGGCTGACAACGTATGCCGTTACTAATACCGTTTGCAATTAAATACCGGTATTGATACTGATACCGAAATACTGTTTTCCCTTACGCCGGTATCTCCAGCTTCCCAAGAAGCGAAAAAGAAGTAGAAATTACTCCATGGAAGTACTGAAATAGGAAAGATGTTCTATTTATTTTATTCCGAATTAACTACATCTGAAGTCATTCTTAGGAAGTAATTTTGATGTTATTTTTATGGAAGTTATTAGGAAGTGAAATTGTAGGATTATAGAGTACAACTAATTTGACTCAAATAATATTAACATAAATAAATAAATCACACATTTACTTCCTTATTCATAAACAGTTATCACAGGTTTATTAAAGAAATTTTCATACAAAATTTGTCCTATAAACCTTTGATAAATGTTGTTGAATAACACCCTTATAAACTAACTCCAAAATAAAATTGGTTTAATTCAAAAGAAATACAGTACTAAAAATATACCTTCAATTTAAAATAAAATTAGATTCTTTTCGCTTCTTTGGAATACAATAAACATCACTTTTACAGAAGGTAAAAAAATTCATTTAGTGCTACTTTTGAAGTGGTGATAAATGTTATTATTATGAAATAACAGGGAAGTAATTTTGTAATGTCTATATACCGTATAAGTAAGGATTGAAAAAAGATTAAAATTACTCCGCACACAAGTGTAAAGAGTACTCCTCAAAAGACTGGCCCAAAAAATCAATAGCTTCTAGATCAATAATGTTTACAGGGAAGTAGTTTTATATATTTATGAAAAATTTTAATAATTTAACTGTTTCCTAGATACGAAATTTTGTATTTAATTTATGTATGTATGTGGTACCGAGCCCCCATTGAAAGTCCGCTCGTTTTTCTATAAATGTTTACATGAATGGCAAGGTTTTTCATATAAAATTTGAAGATATTAGATCTAATAGTTATTAGATACAAGAATTTTTCTATTTAATTCCCGTGGGGTCTTCAAGCTCCAGTGTTGAAAGGCAGCGCTATATTTTCTAAAATGTTTAGTTAAATATTAAAATAATTTGTGTAAAATTTTAAGAATTTAGTTCTATTAATTTCCCAGATAAACGAAATGTTGTCTTTAATTTATGTGGGAGGTACCAAGTCCCCCATGGAAAGTCCGCCCGTTATACTATAAATGTTCAAATGAATGACAAAGTTATTCAAGTAAAATATGAAGATTCTATCTTTAATTGTTTCTCAGATATATGAACTTTTCTATTTTATTCATATGGTGATCCCAAGACACCCTAGATGAAAGAATGCTCTTTTTTCTCCAAAATGTTCAGATGAATATTAAAGTTTTTCATGCTAAATTTGAAGAATTTAGTTCTTTTAGTTTCTTAGATAACTAATCTTGGTATTTAATTAATATGAAAAATATCGCTCCCCTCATTTATTACCCAACATGGATGTTAAAGTTATTCTAACTGTAATAGTTTCCAAGATAAACGAATTTTTGTATTTAATTTATATGGGATGTGCCACGCCTCCTAATGCTAGTCCACCCACTTTTGGCCCTAAATGATTCTATTGACACTAAAGTAACTACGACAAATTTGAAATTTCAAAATAAAAAGTAGCCTTTAACCTATTCTAAACATACAGGAATACGCTGTTCAGCCGCTTAGTAGTCTATATAAAATTGACTCAGAATGTAGTTCAGAGATAACAAAATTTGTCCTTTAAAATTGTATAACCAAATTTATTTGCATTAAATTTATTACTTTATTAAGACGTAAAAATTTATTTTTACATATTAATTTACATATATATTTTAATGAAAATTAAAAACACATACAAAATTACTTAAAGCTATTTGTTTGTTGTCTCGTTCACTTGGTTTTTCCCCTATATTTACATTAAAGGCAATCTATAAAGATGCTGCATACATTCCACCATAATGTGTCGGAAGTATCATGACAAAATATTTATTTTCACTTCCTTGTCGCTTTAAACATACTTTATAAACATAAATACATATCATACATGCGAATGTGTGTGTGTGTAGTTGTAAAGCATGTTTGTTCTTTATTTTTTTTGACGTCTTTGATAATATAACATTTATCATAAGCCTTAATAATCCTTGGCAGACGTAACATTCATAAATTTCCTTTGCTATTTTTGGTATCAGTATAAAGATGTCTGTGTAATTTTTTCTGCTCAATTTATAAATGTGTATATAAGTTGTAGTTGTTTGGTGGGGGGCTGGGTTTTCCGTTTCCGTTGAAGAATTATTAAGACACCAGTTTTGATGACAACATGAAAGATGTTGCTACCAACATATATTACATGCTTCCTGAGGAAGCTACATAAAATAATTTGTTTACATACAAACACGTTTTTTTTTTTCATTGACACAATATGTGTCATAAAACATGTGTGTGTATGTGTTTGTTAGTGTAAGGACTCCAAGTATATGTCATAAGGAAATACGAAGAAGGAATATATATATTTTTTTCTCTGTTCATAATACTACCAGCCAATATGGTATTTCACACATAATTTGTGGGTTAATAAATTCTTTAAACTGTGAAGATAGTCAATCCTAAGCACAACGGGAGTTTATTACTTTTCCTTTGTTACTTTTGTATTGTGGGTTTTATTTGGTAACAAATAGGGCTTAATAGATATTTTAAATTATGGTAAATTCAAGAAATTAAATTTTGTTTGCTTATGGTAAATATTTTATTTAGCAACAGTTGTTCATTAACATTTAGAGAAAGTTTTGAATATATTTTTAATACCAAATTTTTGGAAAATATTTTTTCGTATGTTTATATAAAGAACCAATCAATCAACCTATTTATTTATCTATTTATCTATCTATCTATCTATCTATCTATCTATCTATCTATCTATCTATCTATCTATCTATCTATCTATCTATCTATCTATCTATCTATCTATCTATCTATCTATCTATCTATATATCTATCTATCTATCTATCTATCTATCTGTCTGTCTGTCTGTCTGTCTGTCTGTCTGTCTATCTATCTATTTATCTATCTAGCTATGAAATTATCGAAAGACTTTGTGTGAGGCTTATAAACGATAAAACACCCTAAACGTGTTCTCAATCCCGGCGGAACGAGCGTGAAGTATTTATTCGCATCTTCTTTTAGGTCGTGGCAAATTAGACTTAAAACGATCAGCCCAAATCGATAAAGATAGTGCCAGCACTGACTGTGTCCTCTCTGGAATTGGGTTGGGTAATACTCAACATGCCCTTGTCTCCAACCACTTTTTAAGATTAGGGATGTACGTCCATCTGCCTTTTTTTACCTATTTACCTTCTTTGCTTTCTACAGTTTTCGATCACCGTGCGATCTAGCATTATACACAAGTACATCAAAGAGTCCTTCCAAAAAAGATTTCACAGTCTCTTACCCTTAATGTATTCTCTTATTCGATGGCTGGATATAACGGTAACTCTACTAGTGTTTAGCTCACGATTTTACCACACTAACCACACTGCCATTTTTTCACTGTTTTAGCTTCATTTAAAACCGCCGCTAGAGCAACATCGCCGGAAAACCAATGGTCCCAACTGGTATACATTACATTGCATAATAATGGCCCAAGTGCGATTTAATAAATTCAGAAAATTATTTTGATATGAATGGTATAAGTACTTTAAAGTGACTATAGTTTGATGTGTTTTCAGCACTACAGTTTCGATATAGATTTTAAAATATCCATAAAATTTACACATACAAGTAAAAATAAATATGTATTTAATGTGTATATAAAGCAACGTATAAATATTTACATATTCATATGTTTAATCTTAAACAAACAACAGCAGCAGGTGGTTGGTTGAATGGATAAAGTTACGGCTGATTAAAAGTTGATTTTACAATCGAAATTTTACAATTCTCATATTAAATATTTATAAGTTGCAGAAAAAAAAATTAGCAACAATAAATAATCAAGAACGTGGCAAAGGTAAATAAAGATGTTTAATGGGCCTTTTTGGGAAACAAGTACAATTCGTTATACAACTTTTGGTATTTCTGAAGAATGGTTATAGAGGTAGTTTACGGTGCGCGAGCAGTCAAGTAGAGTCGAAGGGACAACTTCTAAAGAATATTGAAAACATAACTAAGTTTAAAATTGCTTTTTATTAACGCATTAAGGCTCATATATAATTTTAGAGTCTTTTTTATATAATTTCTTCTTTGAAACTATAACCACTGAGTGGTCCGAAAGTAGTAAAGGGTCTTTCAGAAAAATTATATATCAGGTCTATGGGGACCAGAGATTCAAGCCGATGTAAAATAATCGGCGGCGGCTGCTTATTATAAAAAATAATTTAAACTTTTCTACCTGTCTCTATATAAGTTTTTTTCTGCAGAAAAATGAACATTTATAATCGTTTTCACAATTTTAATATTAGCACAATATTGTGTGGCGGCTACGTTTAAGCCGGCTTAGCTTTTAAGCCTAAAGAAGACGGCGGCGGCACGGCTTGAAAAGTATTACCGGCGGCCCGCCGCCGCCGATTTAAGCCCTTTCGGCTTGTATCTCTGATGGGGACCTGCAAGTTAAAGACCTTATCAATTGTTTCCACTTGTATTATATCAATATAATTAAAAACACATACTCATATACTTATTAAAATAACAAAACAAATACTCTGCTATATTTATTACTATAAGTATGACTTTTATTCGTTCTACCAAAATTAAAACAGACTTGATCCTAATTTTAATCATCAATGAATTGTTTTCAAATTTAACATTAATATGTATATATACAAACGATTTTTGAAAACATTTTAAAAAATTGTATCGAAAACTTATATAGTTCCTATAATTTTGCAGTCACCCTAATATAAGTACATCTATAATACTTATAGCTGTTGCATATGATATGCGACATTCATTCATTTAATATACAATTGAATTTGAACGGAAATAAATGCGTTTTAAATGGCTTTATGTGGCATTTGTTTGTTGAACAATTTTCATGTAAACGGAAATTCATTTATATCATCTGCAATTCTACTAGTGAGAATAATTAATAATTTATACATTTTAGAGGTGTGTATTTATGAGTGTGATAACTATATTAATAATTAAAATTTTCTGGGGCGATTATGGTGGTTTTTGCAAAAGGAATGAAAAGACTTAAATAAATTAATTCACTTCAATAAATGTATCTACATTTATTATAACACTGGGTTAACTCTCAAAATATTAACACGAAATTAAAAAACGCAGCTTTATTAAAATAACAAAGGTTAATATATTGTTGTGGACCATAAATTAGTAATCGATTAACTAACCTATTGACAAGACTGACTTGAGTTGAATTTTGACAATTCTTTTGACTAGTCAACTCTTAATAAGTCTACTACTATTTACTAGCATATAGATAAGTCTATTAACTAGTCTAAGGACTTGGTAATAGGCTATTAAACAGTCTTTTAAAGCTACCTTTACACGAGCATAAATATAATCTGTCAAAATTTTGTGTAGAATCTAATCTAAACGCAATATATAATGAAAATAAAATAAAATAAAATATGGATGGAAAATTTAGCTGTCTCATCATTCTTTGAAATAATTAAAAAAGCAAGCAATCAGGGATGTATTTTTATACAAAAATAGTAAAACAGCTGTTTTCATCTTACTTTGCTATTGTTTTATTCTAATCGTGTAAACACAAAAAATATAAATCATACGGCTTTTATTCTCTTTTTCTTTTACTTTTTCATTAGACTTTACATACGTAAAGTATGATCGTGTGAAGGGCCCTTCACTAATTTATAAATTAGTCTATCAACAAATGTACGGATTAATCTACATAGATAAGCTTATGTATTAATCTTAATGCAGTGCTCTATATATTTTGCTATTGATTATATTTATCTTTTAACTATTCTTGTTCATAGACTCTCTTCACTAGTCTATTGTCTAGTCAATGGATAAGTCAATTAACTAGTCAATGGACAAGTTTATACATAAATCTATTGACTACTCTATGGAGAAGTCTATGGACTTGTGTATGGACATGTCTATTGACTAGTCTTTGAACTAGTCTATTAAATAGTCTATAAACTAATTTATATATTAGTCTATTGACTAAACCACGCATTAGTCTACTGACTGGACCATGTAGTAAGCTATAGATTATCCATGGCATCTTTTGGATATGAACTGGATTATGTACTATTCAGCTATTCAATCTATTGAATTAGTCTATTATATAGTCTATAGTCTTTTGGCTAGTGTATGTAGGAGTCAATTTACTCCTCCATGGACTAGTCCATTATATAGTCTATTGAGAAATCGATCTCAAAACTACAAGCTAGTCTTTTGGCTAGTGTATGTACGAGTCTATATACTCGTCCATGGACTAGTCCATTTACCATTCTAACTATATGGACTAGTCTTTTGACTTTTCAAAGAACTTGTCTAACGAATGGTAGGTAGGTCGATAGGAGGATGTATACTACATCAAATCCGAAGAAATACACCTAGGCCACTATCGGGCCTGTTGTGCGCTCCTTACCATGAAAAAAAATATTTTTCAGTGTTCAGAAACTCAGTTTCCAGAAGGTAATTCCTAAGAATCTTCCAATCAGAGCTAGTCAGGAATGTTATTTCCGGAATAACATCACTTCCAAGATACTTGGATCTGACTTCGACGAATGTGAAGTGAAACTCTGGAGCACTTTCTTTGCCACTGCCAGGCCTAACGCCAGGCTTTACGAATAGTCCATGTAGTATTCAGTAGACTAGACTATTGACAAGTTTATGGACTTGTCTTTTAATTAGTCTATTGATTAGTGCATTGACTTTATTTATACTAATCTATTGAATAGTTCATAGACAAAAACTTTTCGACGGTAAAAATAGTATAAATGTTCTGAAACAAAGGACAAAAAACATAAATGGTATAAAAGAATTTTTTTTACAAAATCTGTCACTATTGAAAAACATCAAATTGAAAATATTTTTCTATTTCTTTCCTCTATGAAAAATGTCCTAAAATAAATATTGTGTTTATTTGTTTCCCCCTTAAAAAAAAGTAACACCAAGATTAATGAGTAAATTTAATGATCTCAGTCATTAGTTTAATACGAAATTAAAGACAAAACTTTTTAAACCTGATATTTGTGATGATACACATCCACATACTACTCTTCTATACATGATGATGGGAACCTGTAAATGGACATCAGATGGACACATAATTAAAAGAGGACATTTGTATTAAACATTTATGCAGCCCCCATACTAAATTGAAAACAAAAGGGATAATGAGAGGACTATTTAACACACATTATTGCAGGATACATGTGTTTAGTATGTTTTTTTTTTTTTGTTATTTGTGATATTAAAGCGTAAAAAGAATAATTAACAACTCTAAAAACAAATTGTCCAACAGGAGAAAGAAAAAACGAACACCCGAAACAAAGGACAATTGCAATTTGACACGCAAAAACCATGAAAAACAAACATTGAAATGGACACAGGACATATAGAAGAACGAATAGAAAAAGAAGAGAAAAATTAACACAAATGTGTTGAAAACAAAATTGAAAATTGATTGAGTTGGTTGGTGGTTTTCAACTGGACACAAGATGAATGTCAAATTTAAGGGAGAAGGAGGATGGTTGAAAAATATTGCCCACAAGGCTATGACCCTGTAATATATTGTATTAATTAATCATTGAATTTAAAAAGAATAACATATGGTAAAAACAAAGTAGAAAATTAATGATAAAATTTTAAGTTCTTTAAAAAATAATTTTAATTTAATACACTCTACCTTTAGTGTTTTAAACTATAATAAAACCTTTAATTTTTCCAAAACTATAATTTTAAACTAAACATTCAATTTTCCCCCTTTTTCCAATTTTATATTACACAAATTTAATAACTTGTTGCTGTTCTGTTGTTTTTTTTTTCATAAGTTAATATTTGAATTTTAATCAAAAACTTTTACTGTCTTGAGCAACAATAACTCTTATACATACAGAGGTTTATACAATGTCTTCTTTTAAACACAATTACAAAATATCTTCATGATTCTATGATTTAAGCAACAAAATCGTTAGATATTCAACAGCAACAAGAAAAACTCCCTTTTCTTTTTAAATAACTGTTGAAAATCTACTGCCTTTACCGCCACTGCCACCCCCTCATACCATTTGTTTGATAATTCCTTTAAACGGTATTTATTATGCAAAATATAATTTTCTTTGTTCTTTTACTTATTTTCTTAATACAAGATATTCAATTCATTCATATTTTTCTTTGACAATTATATGTACAGGGAAACGGAAACACATAGCGAGTGAGAGTGGCAATGCCTGCATATTTCTACATCAAGGACACCTTTTATTGTATTTCGCAATTGTATGTTTATGGCATTTAATGTTTGAGTACAAACATACACTTACAGTTATCCTTCAAATAAAATGAGTTTGTTTTATTTGTACTTTGCATATTTTCATTGGTAATTCTCTAGGGGATAATTTAATACTCGCGAATTAACATTTATTTGTCTCGTTTTTCAACTTCGCCTGTCTGCATGTTTGTAAGTAAAGTGTTCAGCCCTATTTTTTCCTTATTATTAATATTGTTTTATTTAAAATATGAAATTTTTCTAAAGATTTAAGAATTGTTGTTTTTAAATCTGTGATGATATTAAATGTCACTACAGTTAAATTAAGGTTTTTGAACCATCTCTTCAGATGCTTGTGTTTATAAAATTAAAATTAAAAACATTCAGTTTCGATTAACCGAATAATTTTGAATTATCTGATTGTTAACCGGTTACCATTTGGCAAACAAAAATCAATTTTAAATTATAAATCGTCACAAGACTATAGACAAGACTATAGTCTGGACTATAGACAAGACTATAGTCTGGACTATAGACAAGACTATAGTCTGGACTATAGACAAGACTATAGTCTGGACTATAGACAAGACTATAGTCTGGACTATAGACAAGACTATAGTCTGGACTATAAACAAGACTATAGTCTGAACTATAGACAAGACTATAGTCTGAACTATAGACAAGACTATAATCTGGACTATAGACAAGACTAAAGTCTGGACTACAGACAAGACTATAGTCTGGACTATAGACAAGACTATAGTCTGGACTATAGACAAGACTATAGTCTGGACTATAGACAAGACTATAGTCTGGGCTATAGACAAGACTATAGTCTGGACTTCAGATAAGATTATAATCTGGACTATAGACAAGACTATAATCTGGACTATAGACAATACTATAGCCTGGAATATAGACAAGACTATAGCCTGGACTATAGACAAGACTATAGCCTGGACTATAGACAAGACTATAGCCTGGACTATAGACAAGACTATAGCCTGGACTATAGACAAGACTATAGTCTGGACTATAGACAAGACTATAGTCTGGACTATAGACAAGACTATAGTCTGGACTATAGACAAGACTATAGTCTGGACTATAGACAAGACTATAGTCTGGACTATAGACAAGACTATAGTCTGGACTATAGACAAGACTATAGTCTGGACTATAGACAAGACTATAGTCTGGACTATAGACAAGACTATAGTCTGGACTATAGACAAGACTATAGTCAGGACTATAGACAAGACTATAGTCAGGACTATAGACAAGACTATAGTCTGGGCTATAGACATGACTATAGTCTGGACTATAGACAAGATTATAGTCTGGACTATAGACAAGACTATAGTCTGGACTATAGACAAGACTATAGAAAAGACTATAGTCTGGACTATAGACAAGACTATAGTCTGGACTATAGACAAGACTATAGTCTGGACTATAGACAAGGCTATAGTCTGGACTATAGACAAGACTATAGTCTGGACTATAGACAAGACTATAGTCTGGACTATAGACAAGACTATAGTCTGGACTATAGACAAGACTATAGTCTGGAATATAGACAAGACTATAGTCTTGTCTATAGTCTGCACTATAGACAAGACTATAGTCTGAACTATAGACAAGACTATAGTCTGGACTATAGACAAGACTATAGTCTGGACTATAGTCAATACGATAGTCTGGACTATAGACAAGACTATAGTCAGGACTATAGACAAGACTATAGTCTGGGCTATAGACAAGACTATAGTCTGGACTATAGACAAGACTATAGACAAGACTATAGTCTGGACTATAGACAAGACTATAGTCTGGACTATAGACAAGACTATAGTCTGGACTATAGACAAGACTATAGTCTGGACTATAGACAAGACTATAGTCTGGACTATAGACAAGACTATAGTCTGGACTATAGACAAGGCTATAGTCTGGACTATAGACAAGACTATAGTCTGGACTATAGACAAGACTATAGTCTGGAATATAGACAAGACTATAGTCTATAGTCCAGACAAGACTATAGTCTGGACTATAGACAAGACTATAGTCTGGACTATAGACAAGACTATAGTCTGGAATATAGACATGACTATAGTCTGGACTATAGACAAGACTATAGTCTGGCCTATAGGCAAGCTGCGGCGCTGTTTGCAAAATTTTACCGTCGACCAGTTATTTTTTACTTATTTCTTCTTCTTTTGATTTCAATATTTAATAACAAACTGTATTTAGTTTCTCATACTTTGTAATCATTCTCGGAAAAGAAAAACTAAAAGATTAACAAACTTTAAACAATTCAAAGTAAAATAAGTAAAAAAAAGTATTTTTAAAACAAAAACATTTTGGACAAATTAACAAAGTTCTGAATAAAACTTTGTATAGTATACTGCTGCTTGTTATTATTATATTTGCTGCAATAACAACTAAAAGGAAAAATAATTTCTTAAACAACATCTTGGACAGTTTACTTTTTTTATACACACATATAGAAACATGGTAAAGAAATTTAGAGAATAAGGAAGATGAGCCAAACAGGAAGGAAATGGTAATATTCGAAAAAGTAAAGCAGGAGTTTGTTTGAAACGCATGCAATTTTAATTGTAAATTTATTTAAGAATTCCAAAAATTCCTTTGATGCCAACATGTAGTTGTTGTTATTGTTTGTTTTCTACTCCTACTCTTTATTGTGCTATTGTGGTTGTTGTAAATTAAACAAATGTTAACTGGTTGTTGTTTTTCAACTTATGTAAAATACTATGTAGTTTTTTTGTGGGTGACGTCCAGTTCTACTAATTTTTAAATTCTCATCCTTTTCTTTGTTTTAAAGAAGGTATGGGGTTTTGGAAATGGTAAAATGATTTTACTTAAACCAATCGGTTGCTGCTGACAAAATAAATATAACATTTATTTTGTTTCGTTTTCAAATTCATTTCCAAACCATGACTTTTTAAAAAAAAAAAAAAACATTGTGTTAAATTTAATTTTAAAATGATTTCTTTTTTTTTTTGTTTGTTTTGTTAAGGCCATTGGCAACATTTGTTTTAATTTTGTTTTTCAAATTTCTATTACTTTTTTGATTTAGTTTAAATACTTACATACATAGAACATATTTAAATTCAAACAATATTTGATAGTGTAAATATGTATAACAGTTCTACTGTTGTACAATGATGATTATATTTTTAAAACTTCAGGAGAAATATATAGTCCAGACTTTAATAAATTCTATAGACAGGTATTATACACCATAGTCAGTATCATAGACAAGACTATAGTCCGACAATAATCAGAACAAATCAGGCAAGACTATAATCAATACTAGGGTCAAAATGACAATTATAGGCAAGAACATAATCAGGATCATAAACCAGATTACAGTCAGGGCTATAATCAGGACTATAGTCAAAATTATAGACAAGACTATAGTTAGATAAATAGAAACGATTATCGTCGATTATATAGTCCATCTATATTTATGGGTGGTGTAAATATTAAGGAATCCGATACTCTTGATGTTTTGGGCATGAAAATACCGTGCGATGTCAGATGGACTAAACACATTTTCCAACTGTTGAAAAAAACATTCAAGTGTCTTAATTTTTGAAACGGTGTAAGGCATACTTCACTCCATCTGATCTTCTAACTATTCACACAACTTATATCCGACCGAAAATGGAATACAACACCCATGTATGGGTCGAAGCTTCGATGTCTATTTTAGAGACCGCGTACATGAGAGGGCAAAAGTACTTACGGTACGGTGACAGTATTCAACACTATCATTTGTGTTCGATTGGCCAGTGGACCGCACAACACATTACAGGGAAAATTCATTCAATTTTAACCGCACTATTGGTATGTGGAATAAACTTTCTGCAGAAGTATTCATCGCTACTTTCGATGTGAAAAGCTTTAAGTCAAATGTCCACCTATCCTTCTATCCTGCCACCCACAACCTATTTTCCTAGTTCCAGCGCAATGCATCAGAGATACAAGCCGAAACAAATCGGCTGCGTCTGGCCGTCGGTAATATTTTGAAAGCCGCGCCGCCGCCGACATCTTTGGGCTCAAAAACTAAGACGGCTTAAACGTAGCCGCTGATAAAGATTGGAATCGCACATGTATTTCGGAAAAGAGTTGTCACACAATATTGTGTTAATATTAAATTATTGAAAACTACTATAAACGTGTAATTTTCTGCAGAAAAAAAAACTTATATAGAGGTTTCTATATAACAGACTATTATACAGAGATTTTTTAATATAATAAACGCTTATAAGGTCAATTTCTGAAGAAAAAGTTAAATTGTGCCGATAATTTAGCGCCGCCAATATTTTCTATAATAAGCTATCGCCGCCAACCTAAAATGATTGCGCCGCCGACCATTTTGCATTGGCTTGTATCTCTATAATGCACTGCGTGAGTAGGGGTCATCCACTGAGTTCTGGTCCAAGAAAAAAAATTATCCGAATTTGCTCCTATAGTTGTAGTACCCGAATTCCAAAATACTATAACAAAAACTTGTTTTGTGTGGGTAAAAAAACTATTTTTCAGATTTTATAAAAATGGCTCAATGATTTTGAATAAAATTAAATTTCACGTTTTCCCCCTTTTTGATACTTTTTTCCCAAAGAAATAGCAAAATTTTGTTCAAATAAATATTACAGAGTTAATCCGTATAAGAGGTATGTATGTACATCTTATAAGGATACGTCAATAAATCGAAAAAGTTTTCTTAATGTGTTAAAAAAAGTACCCAAAATACAGTTTTCTCCTTTTTACACACAAAAAGGACTAAATTTTTAAAAAGGACAAAACAGGTGTCTCAAATGTTTCTAAAATATTAAAAAAATTATTATGTTTATCACTTTAAAAGTTATAAAAGCCCAAAATCAACTTTGTTACACATTTTCACCCCTTAAATGTACGAATTTCAAAATAGTACCAGACACCTATCTGCTCTTTTTAAGAGTAGAAATAGATGAAATACTGTCAGAATTTCACGATTTTTGGATTAGTCGTTTGGGCTGTGCTATGATGAATCAATCAGTCAATAACGCTACTATTTTATGTATATATAGCTTTCAATACTAATTATCATCTGCTACCGTTATACCCTAAACTGTTTGCAAATCAAAAATTTCATTTACAGTTCTATACATATTAAACGAACATTTTAATGAATTTAAAATTAACAACACCAACAGTTTGGCACAAGCAAACAAAAATATAAAAAAAAAATTCTTTAGAATTTGGTTGTAATATTCAGATATTGTTATGTTTTCTTTTTTGACATATCACCAAAGGAAAGTCCATACTATAAAAACAGCAAAAATAAACAAACTGAAACAATAAAAGCAACAGTAACATTCGGCGGCGTCACATGAGCATTATACAACAAAAAATAATAAAATTGGAAAACGAATGCACAAAGAGAAAGTTCTGTTACATACAAAATGGACTACAGTTTGGGGAGCTGAATGGTATTGGGGTCTGCATATAGTAAGTTGTGTTTTTGACCTCGTCATCATCATTTTATTAACGCAAGATTAAGCATATTTCCGTTATGTAGAACGGAAGTGACGCTGCATCATATTTTCAATTCATTTAATACCAGCGCCCTTTCACACAAACACACTTTTGCAACAGAAACCAAAAAAATGAGAATTGTTAATTTATGCCTAAAGGATAGGGATTTCATTTGATTTCTTCCTGCTCCCCTTTACATAAAAAAGTCCCCCTGCCTACCAACAAATTATGTTTAATTTTCAATTTTTTTACTGGTGTCGTTTGCTTTACCATTCAAATTGACCGGAATCATTTGCTGTTGTTGTTTACTCATATTAAATTATTTCTTGTTAATTTTTTTTGTTGGAATTTTTCCTTTCGTCCTTTACCAATTATGTTTGTATTTGTATTTATTTAAATTACCGTTATATGCGTTGAAGAGGAAATGATTTGCTTTTAATTTCATTTTTCTACAATGTTATGCTGGTGTCTGTGTGTATGTGAAATTTATGTTATCCTTAGGAAAAACAGGTCCTTTTACTACTTGTTTATTTGTTTTATTTGGTTTTGATATCATGTCAAAGTGTGTCATCATAACATCCTGTTTACTGATATTAACTACTGTTTGACTGCTTGTGCAGCCTCACAGAAATTTTTGATAATCTTTTGATTATTTAAGTGAAATTAATGAATGAATCGTCAAATGATTTTTTAAGGGCAGGATTAAAAATTTGTTTAATTTAAATAATATTTTCAATCGAAAAAGGGTTGCGGTTGTGTAAGATATTATTTTAAAATTAATAAATTTTCTTTGGATAGATTTTTTCTGTTGACCTTTTTACATATTTAAATTTTTATTTCAAATTAATGCTTGTCGTAGAGTAATTATTATAAATTTTATTTGTGGTTAAGCCCTAAGTTGTGTTAACTTTATTTTTAAATTTTTCATATAAAAATCAATGAAATGTATACAAGAGGGCCCAAATGGGGGTAGGGATAAATATAGGCCTATCCTTATAAATGTTAGTAGACCAATTTTCGTCTACTTCGAAGTTAATTATGTAAAATCTAGTTATTAGAGTTTATAAGTTAATTTTGACCTTTAAGTCGATTTCTGAAAGGGAGTTTGTATGGGAACTAGTGTCAAATGAGGTCTGATCATAATTAAAGACGGCATTCTCGTTTAAACCTCTATAAGACTTTTATAAGTGTTGTTGATTTTAGTTGACCTAACAGAACATTTAGCATAAGTATGAGCCAAAAGGCCCTATTTAAGGGGTACAGACGAAGGGGGCTAGACAAAATAATTGAACAATTTGTACAATTTTCAATAGAGTTTGTCCTTGGGTTAAATTTCATCATATAATACTTTCTCCACTATAGCGGTGTAGGGTATAATTATGAGTCATACTCCAGGGGGAGAGTTGTACGGGACCAATTACAACGATTTTCAATAGCTTTCGTACTTGAGCCAAAAGAGAAGTATGTGCCAAATTTTATGATATGAACTAAAAAGTTGCGACCTGTAGCGTGCGCACAAGCTTTAGAGTAGAAGGGGGATCATTACCATAGGGGCACATATTAGATAGATTTTATCACATTATCAAATTTTGTTTTCGTTTATTGATTATCTATAATCCCTGAAAGTTTAAAATATTAACTTTACACATGACGGGAGGCAGAAGTGATTAATTGTTTCCCAAGGGTCTGCGAAAATATTTCACTGAGTGTATTTTTTGTGCTAATTTTTAAAGATTTTGTGATAGAAAAAATATATTGGCTGGTGATGGAATGTCAATAATAATGAACCATCAGGCATTATATTTTTTTTCGAAAACATAATTTAAAGCCGAAAAAAATGTAAACTAAACCTGGAACTGCCCCTGGGGCACATTCGCCAAATACATGTAATACTTGTAATGTTGAACAAATATAGACAAAATCAGTAATAATTAGTTTGAATTTTTTTGTTAAGTTATGTGAAATAAACAATAAATATCTTGTTTATTATACTTTGTTTAATGAATTAAGGTATAAAACAGCAAAATATATTTTTATTTTTATATTTTTTATTTTATTTTACAAGACGCAAATATTGGCAAATCCCCATAGGTAGCATCGAAAGGAATAAAACTAAGATCCGAACCAAGAAAAACATTAAGAACATGTATTGCAGTTTTAATTTGAGACCGCCTCAAAAAAAGTGGCTATGGTCCCCCTTCTACCCTACATGGACACACAGTCGGGTGTTACAAACATCAACATAAACACATAATACTCTCCCCACTATAGGGGTGTAGGGTATAATACTAATACAGGAATTAAAGCTATTTGCTTAAGGAGGGGGACTAGGGTCAAATAAGGACCGAACAATTCAATAAAACGGTATAAGTGAGTTTGCTAGAATACTTATTGATACTTTAGATTCTTTAAACAATATGGAGATTCAACCATGTTTCTGAGCTTAAAGGTACGAAAAACCGGATCCACCTTTCAGAGGAATAGTATCATTTCCCAGGTATTTATTTTTGTCGCAAAGTGTATTGAATTCAATTTCCGGAAATGTATACATTTATGTGGAAACTATATGAAATTTTGAACCGATTCTTATAAATATTAACGGGATTAATCCCCGAATAAAAAAGAACTTTGATAAAATTTGTTGACTATTTTAATCGAGAATGAGGAAGAACGTAATTTTTCCATGGCTGCTTACTCATATTTAATGTTTTATAATAGTCTGATAGCATTCATGAAGATTTGAATCCCGCTGTCGGAAATATGTTAATAATAGACTCCGTTACATATATGAGAATCTAGAATATGACTAAAAACATTTTTACATTATAATACTTATAAGGCATAAGTGAATATAGTTTTGGATCTTTTATTTAATTGGTCTAATATTTATGCAAGTACATTTTATTTATTACTGTACCACAATTTAGGGAAATACGTCAATCGTAAAAATTATTAACAAAGTGTTCACACTTTGGATCCATTTTTTCAGTGTTTTAGGATCCTTTGCTGATACTAATATATTTCTTACATTAAAATACTTGACATCTGTTCACATATAATACTTTGGAATTGAATTTTTAACCATTAATAATTTCCACATCTTTGGGTATTTGAATATCTAAAAGAGGTGAAATTAAAAAGCCCAAAACCACCATTACAAACCATTGTACGCCGGTAGCGGATTTATAAGCTGTCGGTCATCTTATTCCGTTAATATTGAATTAGAAACTAAAATAAATAACAAAAATCGTAGGACCTACCAATGAAGGCCTTTAATTTAAATTATTTTAAAACCTAAAACTTTAGTGTAAAATAAGTAATAAATATTTAGGTTTTATTAAAAAATTATACAAAATAATAAAGTAAACTAACTAAAAAAAAAACATTGGTAAATAATTTAATACTAATTTGAGTAAATAAGATTTGTTGTTTGTTTCTTGCTTTTTGGTATGATTATTTAAAACTTTCCTCATCTCCCTACTAACAACCCAACAACTTAAAAATTATTATTGTCGACCATTGTTGCTATTGACCTTAATGGGTTTTGGTGTAACACGATCTTTTTTATCTCGTTTCATATAATCATAATGATCTGTATTAACATTCGGATTACTACTCAAAGTGGCCGGTGTTCCGGTCTTATCAATTTTATAAGTATTCGGTAAAGTTTTTGTAGGTGTTAATAGGCCATCATAACGTTGATCACGATTGTAGTTGTTGGCAGCATAATCGTAAGGTGTTCGTACTATTTCGGGCAAATGAGCATAATAAACAATACGTTTATTACTACGAGTATAATCTACAGGATATTTAGAAGGTGCTGTATAATCAATGGGATATTTTGAAGATGCTGGATAAGGATCGGGGTAGTTAATGGGAGCATATGCTGATTTTTCATAAATTTCATTATTATATAAAGGTAAATATTCTCGAGGTTCGGGTATATCATAACGACGATCTGGATAATTGTAATAAGGTTCTGGGTATTGTGGCATTCGTGGACTATAGCTGTCGTAAGGATCGTAGTGGCGACGGTATAAGAAATGATCCTCATAGTTATAGGGATCATAACGAGAGTATTGTTCATCGAATCTGCAAGGATTAAGAATATAAATTTCGGTAAGGTTGTTGCAAAATATTCTTAAAACTTTAAGAAAATATCACAAAAATTGCTTGTTTGTTCTAGTTTTCTTGACTTACCGATCATAACGCCTTAAATAGGGATCATAAGAACGTGAAGGGTACATTTCGTAGTTATACGAAGGGGCCGCTGCAGCACCAAACTTTTGATCGTAATGAGGTTTAATTAAAGGTGGTGTAACTTTTGTTACTCTCGGCTCAGGCAACTCTTTAGGTGGTTCATTTTCCTTTCTAGGCTGCGTTATAAAATTAACTCTAGCTTGACGTGCCCTAGCCGCATAACCACTAGTGGCCTCGGCAACCGTATCATCATCATTAACGGAATGATCTACATTTACATGATCTTTCCAACTAGCAATATGACGCTGTGAATAGTAATCATAATCAGGATCCATGATTTGCTTTTCAGCTTTTGGTAAAGCTTCACCCAATTCACCTTCTCTGCCATTATCATCCTCCCTAGCCTCTGCTTTTAATTCCTCTTGATCTTGTTTATTTATGACAGTTGATTGCTGCACATCAATACGATCACTTTCCACATTATGTATAAGACTTTCTTGAAACTTTTTATTAAAACCTGTTTTACTTATTAAGCCCTTAGCTTGATCATATTCCAAAGTTGATCTTTTATTACGTATGGCCTTATTGTGTCCCGTCATCATACTTCGTGCCTCGTAATAATTGGCATCGGTAGCATAATACTCAGGAGATTCATCGAATTCATAACCTTCAAGTATTTCCACATCTTTTGGTATTTGCAAGGCCAATACGGTTGGAATTAAACAGTATATCAGCACTATTACGGCTGAGCGCGTTGTTAAACGTCTGTGGCAGCAAAACATTTTACTGTCTACCACACTTTTGTGCGATCTTGTGTGATTAAGTTTGATCTGAAAATAATGTAGCGGAATAAATGGAATAATTGTTAATTTAGCTATTTGCAAAAATTTATTATACATACAAAAATAAATTTGATTTTTAAATAATTATAAAGTTTAAATGCTTGTGTTATACTAAATCATTTTGATCAGTGATCTGCAATTGATCGAGAATGAAGAAAAGCTGAAATGCTACTTGCTACTGAAATGCTACTATTTTATGTTTAGTAAGACTGGGTCAAAAATATATCTCCAAAAATATCAAAACTGCTTTAGCTGTCGGTAATTACTTCTCTCGATTTATATCGAGCTTTCTCATGGATCGCTCTATACGAGTTGTTATAGATAAGATCTCATCAAACGAGTTCAAGATAAATTCAGGGGTACCGCAAGGCTCCGTTCTTTGTCCTATTTTATTTCTTACCTTTTTAAATTACCTTCTATATCAAATTTCCAACCCTATCTTCTCTTTTGCAGATTATAGCAACATCAGCAATTCTTATTCATTTAACTATATGCTAAGTATTTTGGAGATTTGGGCAATGAGGCAATGAATAACTCACTTTATCAAGACCTAGTGGCAATCTCTGAATGGGGTCATGCTAATAGAGTCATTTTCAACGCACGTAAGACTCAATGTTGTGTTTTAACGCACAAATTCACGACAAATCATGCACTTCATCTATATTTATGGGTGGTATAAATATTAAGGAGTCAGAAGCTCTTCACCAAACACATATTTAAAGTGTCGAAAGAAGCACTCAAGTGTGTCGTTTTTCTCAAAAGGTGTAAGACATACTTCACTCCCTCTGTCCTCCTTACTCTTTAAACCTCTTACATCCGATCTTAAATTGATTACAACTCCCTCTTTGGGCTACTCGACAGCGTACAGGAGATGGCGAAGGTACTTATCGGTGACAATAGGTTATACAACTCTATTGATTCATTGGAGCATCGTCGCATTGTGGGGTGTGTTAAACTGTTCTATAGATGCTACAAAGGAATGTGTTCCTATGAAGTGTGGGAACTTGTGTGCAAGAGCACACCCATTTTGTGGTCGATTGGCCTGTGGATCGCACAATGCACTACACAGAGAATTCGTTCATTAGTCGTACTGTCCGTATGTGGAACAAACTTCCCACAGAAGTCTTTCCAGTCACTTGCAATGTGGGTAGATTTAAATCGAATGTCCACAAATACTACTCTATACTCCCTCCCATCATCAGGATCATCAGGCACCCGGACTTTTAAATTTATCATATATAAGATTATATATGTAAATCAATATTTTTCGTTTTTTTTTGAATCACTTATTTCAAAATGAAGCGTATCATTTGCGTCAGAAGTCTTTTATTGCTTGACCAAATTTTGTGCTAAAATTCGAGTGGGAACAGATCTACCACATAATTTTGGGGTTAAATTGTTTCGATCACATAATATACTTACCAAAATTATAATATTTGGCAAATTACGACATTAATTTTTTCCACTCAAACAAAAAAAAAAAATCAGGTTTTTAAGGGTTAAAATTTTGAAGATTTCGAATCGATAATTTTACAGATATTAAACCTTTATTTTGATCGAAACTAAAAATATATACCGGAGGTCAAATTGGGATATAACTCAATTTAAACTTTCAGGTCTAAACTGCCAATCGTAGATTCCAACAATAGAACGATTTATATCAAAATTAACCGTATTGAGGGAGTGACTGATTTATTTCACTAATGTCCAAGTGAAACACGACAATATAAGATTGAAAGCCTTCAAGAAGAACTATTTAAAGTCCATCTTTTTCTGAAAACAATAAGAGTTCAAACTGTGTGCTTCACTCGTTTGCTTGCAATGGACTTAGGTTCACCCAGATGTCTTCGGAATTTGTGGTTCTAGTACCTTTTGATCTTTAAGATCGCTTATTTATAAAAACCTTTTTTTGTAAAAATGTTCAGAATAATTTAAACTCTTACTTGTTCAGTTGCTTATTAAGCGAATTCCTATTCTTACACAATAATGTATTCCTTGGAAAATATTTGCTGTTTAAAAAGACGAATTTGATTTATAATAGATCGGCATTTACTTAATTTTATTGTTTTTTTATATTCCCAAAAGGACAATAATTTACTTTAAAAGCAAAAGCGATTCATATTACTAAATTATTATAATTTTCCAATTGTTCTTTTTTTGCGAAACTTTAAACATATTTGCACTCAAGTTTAATATTTAATTAATTTTTATTAGTTTAAAAAAAAATTAATTTATTTTAAAAGATGTTATTGTAATAACGATATTGTCAACTGACGCGTTATGACATTAAAACATTGCAATTGTTAATATCCTTTTCTTAATCCTTTATCGCACAACTCACCAAAAAAACACAAGTTATTTTTAAGTATTTTTTTATTATTATTTATTTTCGCGCTTTCACAACCGCTATAATCGAATGTTGAAACTCAACTGAAATTAAATGAAAATTTGTGATTGAAACCTAAACCTGGAATCAATGTTTTACTATTGTTATTATGATGAGATCAGAACAATGAATAAAAAAAAACAAAATAAAACTTTGTGTCGTTATAAATAATCAGTAACGATCTAGCTAGAAAAAAAACCAAACACAAAATAGCAGCAGTCAAACTCACGCAGCATAAAAAAAAACACCGCAAACTTATTAGATATACATGATCATAACAATACATTAACTCCCAACATAACAGTGGGGTGAGCAGACTAAATACAATTTTGTAACGCCAAGTATTCTGGCTGAGACGATAGTTTGTCGTCTGTGGATAAAATGACAACGAACCCTAAACGGTGAATGGAAAATTCATACATAAAAGCACTGCACCTTGTAGTTAGAGCATAAATTTGAAAAAAAAAGTTTAACAATAAAATATGTAATATTTTGTTAACGATGTTGTAGCTTTTTTATGTTTATTTTTTTTACTATTTTGATAGAAAAATCACTGAAGCGCTAGATTAATAACATTTTTTATCTCTCGCTCTCTTTTACCTCTCTTTTTACAGATAGTCTTTTTAAAAAATCTGCATATTGAACTAAAATTATAGAATTTTTGCCATGACAAGTTACAGTCAACTTTAATATATAATTAAATTTCTAAAGTGACTCTTGTTTTGTTAGTGTTTTTGGGGTGTAGACCGGCTGTTAGAATTTTTGTGCATGATCGGCCCTTTTCTGTTGCGCTTTATGATGTTGTGTTTTTGTTGTATTAGCCAGCCATTGGCCCAAGGTGGTGGGAAAAATGCTGTCAATTTTATAAATTCGTTACAACTTATGCTTTTTGAAACTATTAACCTGCTCTGAGTCTGAAAAGAACCTCACCTTAATTTGTAATTATTGTAAGTAGTTTTGTTCTTTTAAAAAGCTTTGTATTTTCTGGCCAAAATATGTGAGTTATGGCCAAGGGAAGTTATAATTTGTAATGTTTAGAAACCTGTAATGGTCTATTGATTTGTTATCGAATATTTTTGTAAAGTAAAATTAACTTGACAAAGGAGTTTAAAAACAATAATTAGAAGTTTTCAATTTTTGTTCGACGAAAATTCTTCGTGAAAAGCGAATTTCTAGAGAAAATTTGATTGAAAAACTAATTTCTAGACGAAAATTTATTTTTCGGAGAGAGAGAGAGAGAGAGAGAGAGAAGATTTTTTAGTATAATCTGATTTTATTCTATAAAATTTGAGACTTCCCGGTCTGAAAATACTTCACAATGGATTTGATCTGGTCAAAAACTATTAAAAAAACATGATCCATTTATGATTGCAATACCTTAGGCGAGAACCTACATGGTCGATACATTATTTCTGATTAATTCCAATACAGCTCCTTTGATAAAATTATGTGATATACAACACGGTCCTAAGGAATGCATACCAGTGATCATGTTGTTTTTAGAAAAAATAACATGATCTATACGTAGGTATAATAAACGTTATAGAAGAGTATCCACAGTTCAATACTTGCGAAACTTATATATCTGATCTCGGAAAGCTATGATAATGTCGTATGTTTAGTTTTACACAAGAGAAGACCTTACTGTGCTTTTATCATTAAAGGTCGCGAGCTAAAGAAATGCCTTAAAACATGTTAATACATCAGTTAGGTTGGCAGGAAATCCGAAATGAACTAACAGGACCTTTCTAAAAAAAATGTCGACTACTCCGTACACAATTATAAAAAGTGCTTCTCAAAGAACTAGGACTTCTTAAAAACGAATTTCAATCTATGAAAATACATACTCCATACATCAGGTGCGAATTCGGCTCAAGCGTTTGGGGATAGCGAAATTTGTTGGTTGTTGTTGTGACAGGTTGGCTGTAACTGGATAATCATCCCTGGAGAAAAACTTCCGGTTGATACAGCTGTTGTTGAGTTGACAATATTTGGCCGATTTAGAATCGGGTCGTTCGGAGCGTAGATCCAATTGTCGTGGAACAAAAAAAATTGATGGATGGTTTACGTGGTAGTTCATTACGCGCGAACAGTCAAGTAGAGTCAAGAGACTCTGTTTTGACCGGACCACTCGTCAGATGTAGTATATTACAGTTTTAGATTCAGCCTGTAGCAGTGAGAAATCATTGTATATTAAAATTAGATCTATATATCTCTCCAAGGTTAGATATGAAGTAGCTGCTAAGGAAACGGTTCCTTTTCACAGATAGAGCAGGGCATTCGCAAAGAATATGGAAGCCCTTTTCTTCCTTTTCCCTGTCTTTGCAACTGTAACAGTGTTCATTGAAAGGTAGCCCAAGCATACGTGCGTGTCTGCCTAGCACCCATTGTCCTGTTATTACTGCTTTAATCACGACTTCGATTCATAAGGTGACTTGTGCATTGAAAGAGGGCCACACCATCTTGGCCACTTCACATTGGCCTAGGTTTTTTCACCTATTTTTAGCCTTTTGAAGATAGAATCTGAGGATACAACTCTTGATAAAACCTAACGGGGTTGCTACTGGAACGGCGTTGGAGATATCAAAAGCAGATAGAAATATGTAATTAAGTTTGTATGGCCTCGATTAAGAACGGGGACTTTTTCTCTCTTCAAACGGTACTTTTTGAAATTTCTATAATATTGATCATAGAAATTAAGCATGTATGGCCTGTATTAAGTGAGATCTTATAAAAAGGATATTTTTTGTAATTTTCGTCATCAAAATTTAGAATTTTTGTATAATTTTAGAATTTTTGTATAATATTGAACCTAGAATCGTGAAATTAAACATGTATTACCAGATTAAGTGAGAACCTGTAATAGAGAACTTTTTGGTACTTTTTCGTT
>NC_060951.1:41524844-41557344 GCF_022045245.1 Lucilia cuprina | reverse complement strand
TACAAACCTACCATTTCCAAACCAAAAACTTCTATTATTTCCTTAGAATTTATTAAATCTTTTAATAAATGCGGTGCATGTTTCCCTTGGTTTTGTGTCAAGTATACATTAGTTATAGCATTTGCCAGTATTGAGGTTAAAAGTAAGACATGTTCCACAGTTTCTGTTGTATTATTGTTATAATAGCTGCTTCTCATATCCAAGTAATGTTTCACATTTTTACCCATCCAACTAATTTTAAAAACATTTTCAAAATGTTTATCTAAATTGTTTAAGAGTTGTTTGTTGTATTGAAAAATTGGTAACATTTTATTGCATATTATGAAGTAGTCTTCATATTCGTATGTTTCCAGAACTAAAATAAAAACAGAATCCGTAAAGAAATTTTAAATTCCATTATATTTATTAATAATTGTTTTTTACCTTTAAAAACATCTTTCACTTCTTGATTTGGCCACAAATATTCCACAATATTTTGCGAATTAAGGGCACCATTATCATGGTAATAGATAGAAACATTATCTATATCCTTAGCAATATTACTTTTATAAAATTGGGCAATTTTTGCATTAATTAAACTAGAATTTGGTAGAGAAAACATAATTTTTATCAAAATTATTTGCAAATTTCCAAACTCTGTGAAGATTGTTTGTTTACTTCAGCAGCTTTTATTCCACCAGCTGTTGATTTGTTTACATTGGAATAAAAGAGAAATGAAACAAAACAGAAATGCCAGACTGTTGTTTTTATATAAAGGTTTTTGTATTAGCTTAAGCGTTTTACGATAAATATAAAACTATCGATAAATGTGACTATTTGGCGACTAATTTTTATTGAAAACACAAACCACATTTGCTTATAAAAACTGGTTTTAGAAAATATATTTTGATATTCGAATATTTGGAAACATTGTTTCTTATTTATTTATATAGATACTTAATTACGATATTGCAAATTTTTTGTAGTAACAATATAATTACTTCATTAGCGAGGAAATAACGGGAAATTTGAGTTTATTCAAACTCGTTGACCCAATTTTAGTAAAATTTGCAACTATTTGGATTAAGATTTTAATGAGTTCAACATTGGAAAAAGGTAGCAAAATGGAGAATTACATGAAATTTAACTTAGAACTCTGGTACAATAATGCTCGCGTCATTGCCATTATATTGTAAGAACGGTCTCACCTAATTCCGAATCTACATACATACATACTTAATTTTATGTTCCTAGGTTCAATATTATTGAATATTCAAAAAGTACCTTTCGAAACACGAAAAAGTACCAAAAAGTTCCATTTTATGGGTTCTCACCTAATTCAGACACCACATACTTAATTTCATATTTCTAGGTTCAAAAAGTACCTTTTAAAAAACAAAAAAGTACCAAAAATTTCACTTTTCCCGGTTCACGTCTAATTCACTTTACATACTTAATTTCACTTTTCTAGGTTCAATATTATAAAAAATTCAAAAAGTACCTTTTGTAGAACCAAAAAGTACCAAAAAAAATCTCCTTTGGCGTGTTCTCGTCTAATCCGGACTCTACATACTTAAGTTCATGTTTCTAAGTTCATTATTAAAGAAAACTCAAAAAGTACCTTTTGAAAAACGAAAAAGCACAAAAAAGCCTCATTCTCATCTAATTCCGAATCTACATACTTAATTTCATGTTTCTAGGTTTAATATTATAAAATATTTAAAAAGTACCTTTTGAAAAACGAAAAAGTACTAAAAAGTTCCTTTTTATGGCTTCCAACTTAAACCAGGCTCTACATACTTAATTTCGTGTTTCTAGCAAATAACAACTAGGGTTCTATAAATCGACTTTCGAATAATCGAACAATCGGCTTTTTGTCGAAAAAAGTCGAAAACGAAGTCGAAGTCGACTATTTTGTTCCAAAAAAGTCGATAACTCGACTACCGTCTATGAAAAAAGTCGAAAAGTCGACTTTGTAAATAAAAGTCGAAAAGTCGGAAAGGGTCGAAAAAAGTCGAAAAGTCGAAAAAAGTCGAAATGTCGGAAAAAGTCGAAAAGTCGAAAATAGAAAGAAGCCGAAAATACTCAAAAAATTGCAACAAATAGAAAAAATATATATAAAATTTTTTTGTTAATAATAATAAATAATAATAATATAATATTAAATGGCAACATTATAAATTTACGCTTTTGGCAACTTTATAAATTTTTAACTCTGGTCGGAAAAAGTCGAAAATAGTCAAAAAGTCGGAAAGTCGAAAATAGTCGAAAAGTCGGAAAAAGTCGAAAAAAGTTGAAAAGTCGACTATTTATAAAACTCTTGTTCTGCCTTGTTTTTATGAATAGAGTCCGATAACAAAATTTACCGTATGATTATGTACCTATTTTGCTTTTTGCAATTTCTGTTTTTGAGCATGACTAAAAAATCTCAGTTTTTGATGAAATTTTCAGAGGTTGTCCCGGATTTTTGCTCATATCTCCGTTATTTATGACATGGACATGTCTTAATCGACTCCGCTATCTATAAGGATCCAGAATATATATACTTCATAGGGTCGGAAAATTATATTATAGAAATTACAAACGGAATGACAATCTTATATATACCCTTCTCACGAAGGTAAAAGGTATAAAAATAAGTTTAGAAAAATTTAATTAAAATTTAAACATGATGCTAATATTTGTCCCAAAAAATACTAAATTTCTTATTCAACTGAGGTTCTATCAATATAATAATATAACAACTTATAATGCAATTACACACATAATAAGAACAAATAATACATTCCAGCGATATAATAAACAATAAGCAATATAATTTGTATTAAATTCTTTCTCATACTGCCTATTTTACTTATACACTGCACATGTGTATTTCGGTCATTTAAATAAAACAAATAATTTTCAATCAAATTATCAATAGAATAAATGATTGCAGATATTTCAGTTCAAGTGGTATTGGATTGTTATTTACTCTCGCTAAATACACATTAAATAAAAACAAATCAAAACAGTTTTATTTTACATTTTGAAAGTGGCACATCATAGAGAAAAATATGGCGCTGAAAACATCAATAATATTAAGGTCTTGCTCATATTCAATGTATCAAAGTTGTAGGAAATTTTTTTTTAAATAAAATTTCTCTAAAGTTTACTTTCAGTAAATTTACTACTAGGAACTATTTCAGCATATAATGATGATAGTCAAAATGATCATAAGATATGCGCCCTTCAACACAAATCGGGTAGTAAATATTTCCCTTCAGATTTTAAATTTGGTGTATCAACAGCGGCCTATCAAGTGGAGGGCGGTTGGAATGAAGATGGTCGTGGTCCATCGATATGGGATACATTTACACATCAACATCCAGAAATGATTGATGATCATTCAACTGGTGATGTGGGACCAGATTCTTATCATAAATTTGACAAGGACTTAGAAGCTTTAAAGGAATTAAAAGTATAATTTAAAACAAATGCTGCAATTTTGATATTAAAATCTAAAATCTTCTTAAAAGGTAAATTTTTATCGCTTTTCTATATCCTGGTCTCGTATTCTGCCAAATGCTGATATATCGTCAAAAAATCAAAAAGGTATTGATTACTATAATATGGTGATTGATAAACTTTTAGAAAATGGCATAGAACCTTTGGTAACTATGTTCCATTATGATTTACCCGAATCCCTTAATCTATATGGCGGCTTTACCAATATTGAACTTGTTAAATATTTTACTAATTACGCTAAATTATTGTTTGAAACCTATGGTGATCGCGTTAAGTTATGGATAACTTTTAATGAACCTTATGACTATTGTATACCCGGTTATGGTGATGGTAATTATCCACCCATGGGTCATGATCATGGTGTGGCAGATTATCTTTGTATGGATACGACTCTTAAAGCACATGCTGAAGTTTATCGTTTATATAGGAAGGAATTTTTCAATAAACAAAATGGCAAGATTGGCATGACTTTAAGTACTAGATTTTATTTTTCTAAAACTAATAATTCTTCGATAATTGATCGTGCTATGCAATATTCGGTAAGATATCTATAGTATTTATTCCTATACAAATAAATTTTCAATTTTGTTAAAAAGTTGGGTTGGTTGGCTTATCCTATGTTTGGTGATACCGGTAATTATCCACAAATTATGTTGGACGATGTAGCGCGAAATAGTCAAAAAGAGGGTAGAGCATGGTCACGTCTAAGAAGTATAGCTGAAAATGAGAGATCTCTTATCAAACATTCTGCAGACTTTCTGGGACTAAATTATTATTCATCACGTTATGTGGAGGAAGCTAATCCACCACAGGGTAAAAAACCTTCTGTACAATATGATTCGCGTTTGAAATATGAACTTGATGCAAAATGGAAGAGAGCAAAATCTTCATGGTTGTATTGCGTTCCTGAGGGTCTTGAGGGTTTACTAAAGTATGTTTTTAAAAAATGTATTTCTCTTGTTAATATTTCTAAATTTTAGTTGGATTAAAAACAACTATAATAATATAGAAGTTATTATAACCGAAAATGGTTGGTCCGACGAAGGCCAGTTAGATGATACAGATCGCATAGACTACCTCAAGGTATTTTCTAGTGAAATTATGTTATTGTTCTATATTTAGATTTCCCTTTTTATAAAATGTTTCTGTAGGCTCATTTGCAGGCTGTTTTAAATGCCATTAATATGGGCTGTAATGTAACACGCTATACGCATTGGAGTTTAATCGATAATTTTGAATGGCAGCGGGGTTATACGTAAGTTGTTGTTCTTATTTATTGTTATTATTGTTAACTTCTTCACCCAAAAGTTGGCGTGTTTGTAAGTGTTGTTTTAACACATTTTAATTTGTTTGTTTTTTACTTTTTGTTTCGGTTTTATTTTTAGCGAAAAGTTTGGATTGTATTATGTGAATATTTCTAGTAGTGGCAAAGAACGTATTGCAAAATATTCAGCACGTTATTATAAGAGTGTTATTGAAAGTAAAACAATACCGGGTTTCGTTGCGGGAAATTAAAATTAAGTTAATTAAAACGAAAATGAAACAGATTCAATGAAATGTGTTTATGTGTGTGACTATTAAATATAAAAAAGTTTTATTTGTAATTAAAACTAAAGGTGCTTTTTATCGAGGCTTTAATCAAGGCCGAAGGTCAATTTTTTGTTTGCCTATTAGAATAACAACCAAGTTGTTTATCAGTTTATTAAAAAAAATATTGAACCATCCATTTATACATCAACCTAGTAAAATATTTTCAAATTTTGGTAATGAGTATTGTAGGTAATGTAGTTATTTCATACAATACTTGGTAATGAGTAAAAAGTTATAGTCAGGCGAGGCCGCCATATAATACCCTACACCTGTTACAAAAAGTAAAATGTGATTTAGTTGCCATAATAAAGCATTTAAATTGAATTGTATCTTGCCTCAGATTAGGGATCTACAGTTGAAACGAAAAGTCGACTTTTAGACTTTTTTCATTTAGTTAAAAGTCGACTTTTCGACTTTTTGCATTTTATGAAAAGTCGATTTATCAACTTTTCGACTTTTTTCTTTTAAGTAAAAGTCGACTTTTCGACTATAAGTATTTTATAAATAGTCAACTTTTCGACTTTTTTCGACTTATCGATTTTTTCGACTTTTTGACTATTTTCGACTTCTTTCTTCTTTTTTCCGACTATTTTTTGACTTTTTTCGAGTTTTTCCGACTATTTTAGAGTTTTTGACTTTTTTCCACTTTTTTAAAATTTATGACTTCTTTCTACAATTTTCGACTTTTTCGGACTTTTTCCGACTTTTCGACTTTTTACGACTTTTCGACTTTTTTCGACTTATTTCGACTTTATTCGACTTTTATTCACAAAGTCGACTTTTCGACTTTTTTCACAGACGATAGTCGAGTTATCGACTTTTTTGGAACAAAATAGTCGACTTCGACTTTTCGACTTTTTTGGAACAAAATAGTCGACTTCGACTTTTCGACTTTTTTCGACAAAAAAAAGTCGATTGTTCGATTATTCGAAAGTCGATTTATAGAACCCTACCTCAGATACAATTATTATTATATACACCACTATAGTGGTGTAGATAATAATAACTTTAAAACTACAATAATAGTGGGAC
Organism: Lucilia cuprina; assembly: GCF_022045245.1. NCBI lineage: Eukaryota > Metazoa > Arthropoda > Insecta > Diptera > Calliphoridae > Lucilia > Lucilia cuprina. Next base: position 41,551,236 of record NC_060951.1, on the reverse strand, counting down.
TCAAGCCTAAGGAAATATTCTATTAATATTTCTGAAAAATTTTTATTGCTGCAATATTTAAACAATAAAACGTCGAAAAATGTAAGTATTATTTAATAGAATTTCATGTTTTTAATTTAAAATAACACAGTTAAACGTATAGAGTAGTATTGAGTACCCAAACGAAAAGTATGAATAGTCAAAAGTAGTCGAATACTACGGCACTATCAAGATCGATGTATATTACATGGTGGCATCACTTATTATTAAAATACAAATTCTATTATAATCTGGCATCATTCTGCCATTTTCTTTTAACACAAGCACTTGCGCCCTCTTTAGTCAAATGTATTACTTACAGCAGTGCAAACATTTTGAACATGCATTTATAGAAAAAAATTTAAACACCAAAAAGGACGCGCAAATAAAATTCTAATAATATGGAATTAAAAAGGTTTATTACTTTTTAACAAAACAATAAATAAGTGTAAAGTTTTTTTAATAATAATTGTTTCAAAGTATACCTACACAAATCTTCAATTAAGCATGGATCAAAGAACAAATTATTTATCATTGATTCTATTAGACGCCTTAGAGGATGAAAATGAAAGGTGGATTAAATAATTTAAATATATATCGTCTTAGTAACAATTATTTTCTTTAAAGTGATATCAATTTTATATTGGAGCGCAATAGTAAAGCAATTGATCCTTCTTATGTTCCCCAAGACCGGGGCATAGCACCGCTACACTATGTCTGCGGCATGCAGAACAAACAATTGGCTATAGATGTTACAAAACGGTTCCTGAGCATGGGAGGTAAGTGTTTTACATATTAAGAAAGTTATTAGAAAGACGATTAAGCAATCAATGTTTTTAGTTGATCCAAATTGTCGTAGTGAAGATAATATGACTCCTTTGCATGTGGCTGCAATGTATGGAAGAGAGGAAATAGTACGTTTATTATTGGTAAGTTAATTGTTATTCACTAAGTCCAAATACATTTTTCTAACAATATTATATTTTTCGATAGATGCCAAAAAGACCTGTAGTTTTATGATGATTAAATGATGTAGATAGATAGATAAATAGATAGATAGATAGATAGATAGATAGATAGATAGATAGATAGATAGATAGATAGATAGATAGATAGATAGATAGATAGATAGATAGATAGATAGATAGATAGATAGATAGATAAATAGATAGATAAATAGATAAATAGATAGATAGATAGAAAGATAGATAGATAGATAGATAGATAGATAGATAGATAGATAGATAGATAGATAGATAGATAGATAGATAGATAGATAGATAGATAGATAGATAGATAGATAGATAGATAGATAGATAGATAGATAGAGATAATATTATTAATAAACATCTACAGATATTGTGGCTTTAAGATTAATTCCTTCTTTTTACTAATATTTAGGAACATGGAGCCGAATTAGAGGTGTATGATAATGATCGTAAAACACCCGTCTTATATGCCATTGATGAGTGTAACTTTGAGGTTGTGCAAATAATGAAAGATCATATTTTTCTCAAAAAATACGAAAAGAAAAAGGCCAATAATACAACTATTCTAACAGAATCAAGATTTGAAAATTCTTTACATCAAAGAGCTATAAATAATAAAGGAACAACATCTTCAACACCACAACGCACACCAAATAAAAAGGATGAACCAGCGATGGCAAAAAACAAAAATCTATTAAAAGTAACAAGTTCCCTAGATGAATCTTTTGGTCAAGGAAGCGAAAATAATAAATATACCCCAAATCGTATTAATTATAATTATGATGTAACCTCACCTTATTACATAAATATTACCCATAGAAGACATAAACCACAGCCAAAATTTCCAGATCATCCGCCGGTGAACACTGAAGAAACAAATATTAGGGAGGAAAGACATTCTATTGACGATGTCTTATCGATATCAATGCAAAATGTTAATTTGTCTTCGCCAGAGCCGCCAGAACCTGTAAATATTTTCTCTTTAACACAAGAAAATCTAAAAGAACTTACCCAACGTACTGCCTCCTGTGAGAGATCGCGTTTGTCTTTAATTGAAACTTGGAGGGAGAAAGTTCAAAAATCTCGTGCCCGTCAATCTATACTAAAACAATTCGATGATATTGTCGAAATGATAGATCAAGTGGTCGAAAATGATCATTTAAATTTCACAAATACAGAATTAAAAGAAAAATCTCCCCTTAAAGAGACTAAACAACCACCAGATATTGAAGTAGATAGTGGAGCTTGTGCTTCAACATCATCATCTTTAATAGATACAACTGAATATCATAATTTACCCACATATAATAAAAAATATGAAAATAAAAAAGTGCCAGAAAGAAAAACCCCAACAAAGCCTCAAATGAGTTTAAGTAAATTAATACAAACTGTTGCTGAAGCTAAAGAACTAGATTTCGAAGAAAATCATTTACAAATACCGGACACACCTTCCCCTTCCCAACAAAATGCCGATTTGGAAAGTAGTTATCAAACAGTACCAGAAATTGTTATTGGTTCTCCAGATGATAACCACCAGGAGGCAAAAGAACATAATACCACCACAAACTTTATACGTTCACCAAAAAATAATGAGTATTATTTGCAAATGACAGAAGCATATGTTCATACAGACGATGAAAATGGTTTGGTATTCTACGAAACAAAACTACTAAGCAATGTGGGTAATAAACAGGCACAACAGAGAAAACATTGGTAAGTTTTTGTGTTTCAATTAAATTTTTTTTGAAAATTTTAACACACTAGAACACTTATCTACCGGAGAACATACAAAGTTTTTAATTAGTCGTATTTTATATTCTATTCTTTAATGTATTATATGGCTGATATTTATAATTTAATATTAATAAGCATCCGGGGTTTTACCGTTTAATTTCAATATTATCAATACAATTTCTCTTTTTAAATGAGTAATATTTTATCAAATGCGTTTCCTTTTTCAACATTTTATTTTCTAATAAAGTGTAGAACAGTATGAATTTTTATGAAGCGGCTTACTGGTCACTATTACCGCTTTCTCTATTAATAATATTACTATTATCAATCTTATTCTTTAGTACACCAAAAACTCCTGGTCGAGATTTAGACAGTACAATGACTAGTCAATCAACAAATTTAACTATACCTTTGGATTATGATACAGATGCTTTAAGAGCCGAACTAACAGCATTTGGTGAACCTCCGGGACCCATAACTAAAACTACCAAAAAATTATATATTAAAAAATTGATAAAATGTAAACGACACACTACAAGTATTCCGCATACCAAAGAAAATGAAATTAGTAAGTACTTTATATATTTCAATTATATTAAAATTTAATTTCTGTATAATTTATTTAATATGATTCATTCGTCGATCATATGTTTTGTTTATTACATTATTTGGTTTTTTATCATGTTAAAAATGTGTTGTTAATACTGTCAGTTTTATTCGATTCGAAATACTATAATGAATAAAGCATAGACCTTAAAATTACTGGACAATTTTTTTTTTTAAATTTAACTATAATTGTTATAAAATAACGTCCTAGAAGGTGAATATAAAAAAATATACAAATTTATGCAATTTTTGATGCGTTCACCTTTGACAAGTTTATTAGAATCTAGAAACCTTTTTATATTTGGTAAAAGTGGTGGTATAACAAGATTATTTAAAAAGCGTCTTTTATGAAAAGCTTTAGTGTCCGACCGAACGTTCGGGTTCGGAAAAAAGTGAGGTTCGGCCAATGTTCGGTGTTCGGCGAAATTTTGACCGAACGCCGAACTTTTTATAAAATGTTTGAAAATTTGTTTACAGAAATAACATACATTCTGGCTGTACAATCAATTTCCGATATATGTACATGGGTGCAAAACGCCTTTTTAACTGTTGGTTTTTTCGGCTGATTTGAAAAAGTGTTAAACAGAAAGTGATTAAAAAGCTAAGAAAAGAGAAACATTTAATTTCAATTATCTAGTTTCGATTATAAATCTTTGATCTCATTTGTAATATCTAGATCCTTATTCTCAAACTAACTAGACATGTCTGTAAGTCAGTCTGTCAGTCGCTTGAAAGAACGATAGGACCTAAACTATTGTTGCTGTTTGATTGGTATTCAAAATGGACAAAATCGGTTTACATTTGGACATGCCTTTAGAAAATTACTCACGTTCATTACATGCTTAAAAATACTAGTATTTTTATGATATTATACTTAAATTTTTTATGAACAAAAATTTCACATTGAAATTTCAATTTCACAATTGAAATTTGCGAATTGTACTAAGTATTGTAAATATATTATCTTTATATTATAAATATTTTTTTTTTGGAAACTCTATAACTTTACTAATTCGATAAAATTAATTTTTATTTCGATACGTATTTAAAACGAAATTTTGATTACCTTGGATCATAATATGATCATGTATAACAATACTATGATAAATACAGAAATATCATGATGATATTATAAATATTTTAAATAGACTACAATCATAATTTTAACCACAACCATGCGTGCTCTTACAGAGTATTATATCATTTTCAATAAATCGTTTAAAAACCAAAAATAAAAAGCATTTCACAAAAGTGGTTTGTTATTAGAAATTTATCGCTCTGGAATTCAGAATTAGTTCATAATTGACACAATTGCTAATTAAAGACCCTCTTCAAAAAATCTTTCGGATGTTCATATTTTGATTTTAAATATTATAAATTTATTACTTTTTAATCATAAATGCGTTTTTCATTGAAGAAAATAGTTCGTGTTCACCGAACTTTAAAAACCGAACAAAGTTCGGGTTCGGCCGAAATTTTGAGTTCGATCGGACTCTAAAAAGCTTTGAAGTATTATATAATTTGTTAACTGTTTCATTTTTTGTTTAGTTTGAGCACAAATCAAGAAAATTCAAACAAATATTATGGTTTTTTTTAATCACTGGATTTATTTTTGGTTTTATACTTGAAATTTAGTTTTGACAATGTACCGTGTCTCAGATGTACTTAAGCCGTTTATTGTTGAATAAAATTGTGGACATTTAAGTGAAATTTTGATTGACGATTTTCATAGGGCAGGTTCCATTTTCAATAGGCTTCGTCTACGGTACCATGAGACAAATTTGATTGAATTATCTCCAAAATTGCGACCTGTAGTTTGATTACAAGGTTTAAAGGACGGACAGACAGACATAGCTAAATCGATTCAGAAAATTATTCTGAGCCGATTGGTATACTTTAAGGTCTGTATAGGACCAATATTATTGTGCGTTACAAACATTAGCACAAACCCAATATACTCTCCCAACTTAAGTGGTGTTGGGTATAATTATGAATTTACACATCAATTGCAAGACTGACTTTTATTTATAAATATTTTAAATTACAGTTTTTATTAATTTTTTTTAAAGATGGTATTTCAAAATTTTCTTTTTAAAATCATCTATCAAAATTCATTTACATTAAGATATTTTTCGAAAATAAAACGTCGTAAGAAATCTTTCTTAATATTAAAAGATAATTGATATGTCTATCTAAAAAAAAATAAATTTACAGAATTTTCTGTTGAACTGGAGAGAACACTAAAGTCTGAGGAGAATTTCCAACGTATTAAAGACTATATAAAATATGAAACCCAATCTATGGAATATTTTGAGGGTAATATAAACAAAAAACAAATGCGAGAGGGGCATTTAAAGCAAAGTTTCATATACATGTTAATAGATCCACGGATATCGTGTAATTTGCCAGGTGAAAGTGTGGTATGTAAGATTAAATTTGTCTATGATGACTTATTTATATTTAAACTCTTATTTTTTCAGTTTTTAAATGAATTTGATGTTTGGCAACGATTTTTAAAATCTATTTTCTATGTGGGGAAAGGTAAAACATCACGACCTTTTTCTCATTTATATGATGCTATGAAGATACATTCTCGTTTACATAATAAGGATGCGCCAGTAGAAACTGATAAAAATGGCAAGAAAATATCAAGTAAGTTAACTGTATCTATTATTATATTATTTTTTGCGAAATTAAAAAATTATACATATGTATATTTCCTTGAACAATTTCTCATCAGTTAAAAAACAACCTTTAAATGTTGAAATTTTTAAATCGCCACCTCAAAAGAAATTAGATAGTAAAAAAATTGATCGCATTTTAAATATTTGGGCAAATGGCAAAGGTGTTGTTTGCCTTAATGTTTTCCACAACATTTTGCCCGTAGATGCTTTTACTCGGGAGGCGGCTATTATAGATGCTTTAGGTATACAACATTTAACAAATTGTAAACGTGGTGATTACTATGGTCCCTCTAAGACTTGGACTATGAAAGAGAAAAAATATTTGGGTATAGCTTTACTATTCAAAGCTATGCGCATGTATTTAGCTGAAGGTGAATCACAATTATCACCTAGTGATCTTATTTAATGTAATAGGTAGTATTGTTTAATTAAGTGAAAGTTTAATGTGATCTCCGTTTAAGAAAGTATTTTTTTACCAACAATAAGTGCAAATTAGCAAGTGTGACGTGCTTTAATTATTTTTATATTGTTTCCTCATATATACGTGTATAAATTTTAGAGAAAATTCATTCGTGTTAAGAAAATTAAATTACAAGCATAAAATCTGTTTTGCTTTTAATTCAGTAATTTATTTATGTTCTCAATAAAATATAATTAAATTACCAATCGTATATAAACCAAAACAATTAGCAATCTTCTTAAAATCATTTTAAATTCAGTTATTATTTTTATTCGTTACAATTTGTATACTTTTTAAAAAGTACTTTAAAAACCCTGTAACTCAAATCGAGAACATAAATTTTGTATAATTTGTACGTTAAATTCAGAATGTCATTTAAATCCAATCTTAAGCATTTTACGTTAATTTTTCAGAATGTCATTTAAATCCAATCTTATGCATTTTACGTTATTTTTGCATTAGTGTAGTGTATTAAATCTACATTCTTTGTGTGTTTTGGTGTTTTTCGGTAATCAGTTGCTTATTATTTTAGTTAACTGAGTGTTATTGGCTAATAAAACATAAGTTAAAATTGAGAAAACACAATAAAATTATTAGAGTCCGAACGAACTCAAAATTTCGTTCGGTACCGAACCAGAACTTCGAAAATTTAAACACGAACTTTTTTCTTAAATAAAAAACTCATTTATGATTAAAAAGTAATATATTTATAACATTTAAAACCAAAATATGAAAATCTGAAAGGGTCTTTAATTAGCAATTGGGTCAATTATTAACTAATTCCGAATACCATTGACAATGATATAATTCTCTGTAAGAGCACACAGAGAAAAAACATGATTATAGTTAAAATTATAATTGTAGTCTAAACATATTATCGTTATTGTAACAATTTTAAAATATATTATCATTAAATACCGTCAAAATATTTCATCATGATATTATTGTATTTATCATAATATTGTTATACATGATTATATTATGATCCAAGGTGATCAAAATTTCCTTTTAAATATGTATCGATATCAAAATGAATTTTATCAAATCAGTAAAATTTCGCAAATTTCAATTTGTCGATTTATATGAAATTTTGGTTCATAAAAAAATTTAAGTATAATTTCATAAAAATGCTAGTATTTTTAAGTCTGTTATGAAGGTTAGTCATTTTCTAAAGCGAAGCTTATATGTAGGCCATGTCCAAATGTAAACCGATTTTGTCCATTTTGAATACCAATCAAACTGCAACAATAGTTTAGGTCCTATCGTTCTTTAAAAGAGTCTGACAGACGTGCCTAGATCGTTTGAGAATAAGAATCAGAAAATTTCAATGTTACAAATGAAAACAAAGATATAAAGTCGAAACTAGATAATTCAAATTAAATGTTTCACCTTTCTTAGCTTTTTAATCACTTTCTGGTTAACAGTTTTTCAAATCAGCCGAAAAACGAACAGTTAAAAAGGCGTTATGTACCTATGTATATCGGAAATTTATTGTACAGCCAGGATGTATGATAACGTCTGTAAACAAATTTTCAGCATTTTTAAAACATTTTGATGTAAAAATATGATAAATAAACATTTTATAAAAAGTTAGGGGAAGAATTAGAGATTAAATTAAAATTCCTCGAAAGTTGTTTTTGAGTACTCAATTAGATAATTTTGTTTGCTAGTTTAAGGGCCTACTGGAGGTGGTTTAAACTTAAGCAAGAAATGCAAAGCTGATGCAAACAAATTAAAAAAAATTTACTAAAATAAAAATTAAAATGATTGATTTATCGATTCGTATAAAGAGAATAGGGACTTCACAATATATTTTGTAATTGGTCCTATAAAAAACTTAAAGTATACCAATCGGTTCACAATCATTTTCTGAGTCGTTTTAGCTAAGTCCGTCCGTCTGTAATCAAACTACATGTCGTCCCAGGGACAAAGCCTATTAAAAATAGGTAAGATCGGTCCATTATTTCACCTGAACCTCCGAATAGGGCTTTTAAACCTTGTTATTAAACTACAGGTCACAATTTCGATGATAATTCAATGAAATTTAGCACATGATCTTCTGCTACAAAACCAAGTTCCATACTAGCCTCATGAACCTTATAATTACGGCCATGTATAAAAGTAAAAGTTGTGTTATAAATCCGAATGCATATGGGTAATATGTCAAACTAGAAAAACAATAACGATTTCTGTTGTTTTGTATGGCAACATTGCAAAGTTTAATTTTGTACTAAAAAACATCAAAGGGGATTAACATTAGAATTAATTTATTTTTAGATTACCTAATCTGATTATTAATTACCATTTAATTGTCAACTCAAAAACTCGCTCTAAGATCATCTAGCCATGTCCGTCTGTCTGTTGAAAGCACGATAAAGACCGACAGAAAGATCTAGAGAGTTGAAGTATTTCCTATATGTAAGGTTTGTTTCGTACTGATAATGGGTATTATTGGTCCACGTTTTCGTATAGCCCTGATACACAGAATTAAGCTACGTTCACAATTCTAGAGTACTCCACACCCCAGCAAATTGTATTTCTTTCTTTTTCATACCAATATAATTTCAAATTTGACTATCTCGTTTTAATCCACTACAATTTCTGCTCCAGAGTGTAGATTATTTTCAATCTGCAGTTAACATAAAAATGTTAATGCTAACATGACAAATGTTAATTAAAAAAAAAACTAAATTTTGTCAAACAATATATATTTTTTAATAAATAAGCCTATTTGAATGTGTTCGTATAATTGTTGATGAAGTTGAACTGAAGTTACAAAGTACCAAAGTTTTACTTTGCTTAGTACATACAGAAGACAGGGTAGGTTGAACACTGTTTACGAGAGACATGTTTCAAAGGATTAGTGCTGGACCGGTTCGACATTGTATACGGAAGCTGTTTATAAATGGGTTTTCGTTTGTTTGCTGGAGGAATTGGCAGATTATAAACATAGGTTTAGTTCAAAACTGGGTGGTATTTAGAAAAAAATTAGGGGGAGTGAGAAGAAATCAAAAGTTGAAGAACTCAAATAGTACTAAATAGGTTAAAAATTTTAAAAAATTGTGGTATTTTCAACGGATTGATCCCTCAGTAATCTGCAATCGGCATGGGAAGTTGAAACACGGTTATTTTGAGGGAAATTGTTATTTGCATAGGAAAGTAATAGATTTTCGCCACAAATAAGTAGGAAATGCACATACATTTTTTACTGTCAGGATGCAAATATTGTTCTATAAATGTTAAAGGTCATTCTTGGATTCAAATATTGTTTGAGCGCAGAGTGGAGTACTCCAACATTGTGAACGTAGCTTCATACATGCCAAAATCTTATAATAATATTAACCTAATGTTTATAGGAGAGCATTCCATTTACTTCATTTGGTATAATGGGTGGTATATAAGATTCGTCATAGAAGAATATATAACACTATTACTTGGTATGGTGGGTTTTGTCATTATTTTAATTTTTTCTCATTTTTTTCATTTTAAATTTCATATTAAGTGATCCAACTCAATTGTCGATTTTGACGTAAATTGCATCAAAGTTTATACTATTGAATAGTAGGTCAGACGCAATTTTTTAGCGCTATCGGTCCAGGACTGCCTTAAAGGGGTCAAAGTTAGACATTTTGGTCACACAGGGTAATATTTAAGTGAGTGTAATATTTTACTTTTTTGTCCTAGCAAAAATTTTTTAAAGAAATTTTTCTTCATTCTTTCCAAATGTTTTTTTTTATAATTTTTTTTATTTGGAAACAAAAAAAAGGTGTTTGTATAGTAGGATAGGCAGACATCACTAAACTAATTTTGATACCTATCAGGAGTTACAAATTGTTTATGTACCTTTTAAGGTCCCAAAATTGTATTTTTAATGTTATAAAATGTAACTAAAAAAACATAAAAACTATCAAAATCTTATTATTATGGTTAAATATTATCAATACATAATGATAAGATTTTGATAACCGAAAATTTATGGGAATACAGTGGCTCGTTTATGTATTTTTTTCGTATCGAGAAAAAAATAAAAATATAATGATCAATTAGTTTCTTACAGGGTTATTCAGTTTATTTTCAAAATATTTAAATTCATTGTGTTCTTTCTGTTTTACATAAGATGATCATACATTTTCCGACAATTTGTCTCGATGTGAAAAATACTGTAACGCAGAAAGTTTTAATTATGTTCGTCTGATGTTATAATCTTTAGTTTATTATTTTTAATATGAATTCCTCGAAAAGTAAAATTGTTTTCGATTTCATGCGTAGTCTCGTTTGTGGGAAATATAGAAAATTTTAAAAGAATGTGAGGGGCTCTTAAAAGAAGAAATTAATATGGAACTAAAGCATGTCAAAATTATTTGACTATGGTATTTTGTAAATAATAATAAATATTATAAATAATTAAAATATTTTTTAAATAAATACAATGCACCCTTTTTTCGATTTCAAATCGTTTCATTTTTTTAAACAATTTTTTTTAAATATGACTTCATTAGCTCAACAAAATTTGAGACGATTTTTCTGTCTGTTAGTTAGACAAAATTTTTCAAAAGAATGTGAACAAGCTATTAATAAACAAATTAATATGGAATTAAGAGCATGTCATCATTATTTGGCTATGGTAGGATCTATTTATTTTTTTATTTTTTTTATAAAAAATATTACCTCCATTATAAAACATTTATCTTTTCTAGGCCTTTCACTTCGATCGCAGCGATGTTGCGGCACCAGGAGTTTTTAAATTTTTAAATGAAGCCAGTCATGAAGAGCGTAAACATGCAGAAATGTTAATGGAATATATGAATAAAAGGGGAGGTACTATTAAAGTTGAAGCACTAGAAGCTCCCAAATCCAAAATTGAAACAGCCAAAGATGCCATGATGGAGGCTTTAAACATGGAAAAAGAAGTTAATGAGGTAAGAAAAATTTTAATTTAATTTAATAAAAGTGACGAAAGTCTTGTTATTATAAATATTTATTTAGGCTCTTTTAGAAGCCCATGCTATTGCCTCTAAAAATAATGATCCCAATATGTGTGATTTTATTGAGGCAAATTTTCTTCAAGAACAAGTTGATGCCATTAAACAGTTGTCTGATTTTATACGACAAATTGAACGTTCTGAATGTGATTTGGGCAATTATCTTTTTGATAAATATTTAGCTACCAATAGTGGTAATATGCATAAAAAATAAACATTGTAAATATTGTATTGGTCTTCAAAAATTATTCTCTTGTTTATTTGTTATATTTGGAAGATACATTTTTATTTGTAGGCCTTTAAATATTTACAATTCATTTAATAAAAAACTTAAGTCTGAGTTAGGTTCAAATTCGATTGGTTCCATGTCACTGAAAAGAAAAAAAATCGTTAGAAATTTTCTCTATAATCGAAATTAAAACATAGAAATTTGTTGTCAAATTCACAATCAATGTCGAATCGTTGTAGCATTGTATATTGTAAAAATTTAACAATTTAAAAACATCAAGAATAAAAAATTACGATATACTACGATACAACACCGATTGAGAATTGGATTATTGATTTTAGGTTCTTTTTCTCAGTTGATCTAATAATGTACACAAGTATATAGATAAGATTTATAACTTAAAAATAAAATAAACTTTTAACTAACTATTTTCATGTATACTCACGGTCTAAATAACTTTGCATTTTTATCACCAACCAAAGTGATTTTATCGCCTTCTATGAGAAGAGCTGTTCCCTCACGTAAAGCCAACACTAGTCTTTTATGAAAAATTAAAAACTCATTCAAACGTTCATCTCTAGTTTCACCTCTATGTTTGCTATTTGGATCAGTTTCCTGATAATGAGGATTAATATTGAATGGTACTAAATTCAAGGCCTCAAAACTGGGAGGATAAGCCAAAGGCATATCATTGATGGTATTTATAGTACGTGCAGCAATATTCGTACCTGCACTACTGCCCATAAATGGAATGCCTTTTTCTAAAACTTGTTTTCTTATGGGCTCTACAAGATTTAAATCGTATAGAGTTTTTAATAAAACAAAAGTATTACCACCACCCACAAATATAGCTTGAGCTGATAAAATAGCTTCAACTGGATTGGGTTTAGTGTGAATACCCTCTAGTTGAAAACCCCAGGGTTCTAAGGCATTGCCAATAACTTTTGTGTAGGCGTCATGATTGGGCATAGCATAAGGTATAAATAATATTTTTGTAACATTTCTCCTGTAAAAGATACGATAAACTTTATTAATAGTTTTTCATATTTTTATAATAGTTACCACTAACTTACTTGTTAAAGAAATTTAAAATTACTTCTTTTTCATGTTCGAAATAACCATAACCATAAACTCGCGATGAAGAAATTAATAGAACCGAACGCTCAGCAGTCATTTTGAAAAATACTTTAATTTAATACAACATAACTAATTAAAGATTACTGTTGTAAATTTATTAAAAGAATTATCAGGTTTTAAATACCAATACACTAAAATATCTTTAATCAATCTGTTATTTTGTTTCTACTCTTGTAGATAAATATTAAAGAACAATCATAGCAACAACATTTATTATGGCTACATCGAAAAATAGGTCATAAGTAGATCTACAAAAAAAATATATGAACAGTGTTGGAAAAACAAGTAGCAGTGCTAAAATCGGCAATGTCGAATATTTTTGTTTGTCTATTGAAATCAATTTTCTAAAGACCCCAGTTATATCGGATCCAAATTTTCAAGAATTCTGTCGGACACGCTTTCTAGAAGTTTAGTATTTAAAATCACCAAAATTCCACAATAACCTCTATAAATAATGGAGATATAATCAAATTTTCGAGATAACCACTGAAAAGAGAATATTTGTACATGCACAACCAACAACATGCGGTTTTTAAAAATTTAATTTTAAAGTTTAAAGAAACAAATTTACTGCTGCGCATATTGTTGATTTTTGTGGAGTGTGTCGATCCACACCAGGAAACTTTTTTGGGAAACTTTTGATTTTGCGTGAGAGGGAAAGATAAAAATTATTATTTCTCGCGGTACGGAGTTTCTCGTACTCGGAAACTTTTGTTGTTATTCTTCTTATTCATACAACTACATATCAATTCAATTAACATGTAGTTTCTGAAACAAAACTTTAAAAATGAATTAAGAAAAAGTTATTCCACAAAAGTTTCCTATTGTCGACCAGGATAACAAGTAGTCCGACTCTCATATACATGAAATTACTCTCTCACATCTACGAGTGTCGTGTGAATTCGACTCTCTTGTGAGAAATTTAAACTTGTCAAATCCCTCAAATGTTTAACTTACTTTTTTGGCAACTTTTAATGATTGTACGCGAAATTACGGTTGTGCACAAAAAATCTGTAATTTTTTAAAATAATTTTAGCTCACTTTTCATACAAAATTTTGTTTAATTTTCTAAACTGGAAAAAAATATTTTTTTCTAATTATTGACATTTCATTTTTGTTGTTGTTGAATTTTAATTTTCAAACAGAGTTTCAATTTTTGGTACTGAAAATTCGAACAAATTTAAAATTGTAACTTTTTTATAAAACTCTGTGTGTTTGGAATGCACCAATACATATACATTTTTGTTACTAACACATATTTAGAGTTAGGTACCCTACAAGCAAGAAGATACGAAAACGAAGAAGAAAAAAATTATTGCGGCAACAATCATATTCGTATTGCGGAAGATACCTCCTTCGGGAGAGATTGTGCGGCCAGGGGGATACTTCTAAGCAATACGAAAGCAATACTCCAAGAAGACAAAAAAGAGACATTGCTAGATAATCAGCATGGTGAAAATAAGAAGATATCTTCAGATAATCGTCTGGAAGATATATTGGAGATATTCTCCTATTATCTTTAGGAAGAAAAGTATAAGAAATTAAAAAATTGCCAATTTGAATACACATTTATTAGTGTTAGCAATAAAATATTACAATATGGAAAATATATTAACGTTTCCCCAGCACAATTTTGTTTTACCCACAGGAATATTCTTTTAATATTGATTTCTTTTAAGTACTCTGAAAACCAAAACATCATGACTATCCATTTTTTATGTGAAAATAAAGATAAACTTACATTTTTCCAAGCATAAATTACCATTGTAATGATGTCGTCTTGATTTATCGCGTATTAACTTATTGTAGTAAGATTTATTTAAAAAAATATTTTTTTTCTTATTTTGAAAATATTTTGAAGTTTGAAAAAAATATTTTTATTGCTATAATATCATCTATGCGATAACATAACGATATCCTAAACGCATTGCATAGGATGAAAATCCTCTTACAGAAATAAATACAACAATTTGGCAACATAAAATACTTTACAAAATCAAAAAAATATTAATTAAAATATTTTTATTGCTTATTGCCGATTTTACTTTTAAATATTAACATTGCGATATCAAAAAAATATTGCTTGGGTGATTTTCTTCCAAATTATAAAAAATTAATATTGCTTTGATATCTTCTATGGACGATATCTTTCAAATGTTTGTAGGGTACTTTTTCACTAACACATACTTAGAGTTAGGTACTGCTGTCAAAGAGTCGGACTACTTGTTATACTTTGTTTTAAATAAAATAAAATTTAAAATATCGATAGCATTTATATTAAGATACAATTGTAAAGACTCAAAACATATTTAATTTAAAAACGAGAAAAATTATAAGAATTCGTTTTTAAACGGGAAATTTACTCGGAGTCGGTTTACAGAACAGACAGGATTAATACATTTTAATTTTTGAAGAATAATAGACAAACATTACAAAATATTTTTAATTCGATTTAATAAAGTTAAAAGTACACAATTTTTTTTAAATAAGGGTTTTCATTTAAACACTTAAGTTTCCCATTTGTGCAAGTGGGCAAGTTTATTCGACTTGTTTCATGAAATCCCTGTTCAAATTCTGTTCAATTACAATATTTATAAACATTTTACAGCAATGTCAAACGAATTCAAAAAATAAAAAATAAAGTATTTGAACCAAAAATTGTACAAAATATATTAAAAATGTGAATAGTCAAGTCCATAAATTTAAAAGTGAACAATAAGTGAACAGATTTATTAAATGCACAATAAGTTTGCTCAAGTTTGCCAGTCTAAATAGTCGCTCAAACTTATAAGGGTTGTACAAATCAATTTTCATACAATTCAATTGCGAGGATGGAAACATGCACAGGTTGCACAGTTTAGGAGAGTTTTGAACGTTTAAATGAAAACCCTTAATATATTTGTAATTGAGGGCAATTTTACTCTCTATCATAAAGTTAATGGATATTTTTTACTTTAAAATGCGCAAACACACCCATTATTTATACAATACTTCTATCAGATTACTAAATTCTTATCAATTAAAAAAACATTTGTTATTTGTTAGTTAAAGTCAAAATAAAATCAGTTTTACGCATATTTGTCATTTGAAGTAAACGATCGCTTCAGAATATTGTGCATTATTATATTTTTCCAATCGATTTAAATCTATTTTTATGATTTGGATTTCTTTTTTGCAATTAAATGTAAATTTTTTCAAGAATCATGGAAATACGTTTTAAAATTACTGTAATTTAAAAAAATATTTCCCAGTGAGTGTTAAAGAATGATTTTTATTTTTTTTAAATTAAAAATGTTTTCCACAAAGAGTCTTTAATAGACTTTGTTTTGTATTGAAAATGGCTACCATTAAAAAGTGATGAAATGGTATTAGTAAGGAAACTTGTCATATATTTCAAAATATATTTATCAAATTTTCATAAGGATCTAACCAAAATTGACACCTATAATTGTTACTGTGAATCATATTAATGTCAAAAATGACAAAACTGTCGTAATGACGAATGGTTCAATCCTACAGACAATATTTCAGAATTACGCTTTGAAACATACATTAAAATTAACCTGAATTATACATTAAAATTTACACGTGCTAGAACTAGAACTAAATTAGAACTGAACTACAACCTAGTTTGAATGGAACTGATCAAGAAATAAACTGGATCTGAACCAGAACTAGAACTTAACTAGAACTCAACTAGAACTAGTTGGAACTGAACTGAACCAGAAATAAACTGGATCTGAACCAGAACTATAACTGAACTAAAATTGTAGTAGAACTGAACTAGAAACGATTATAATAAAAATATATGTTTTTTAATACACATATAAAACAATTTAAATGATACATCTCTCACAAGTGTTAAGTGTAAACATACTGCTTAACGTTAAATGCTATATTTTACTGCATACTTTTAGGAATACTTAAAATTAAAATGTTATTGAATATTATGGCAATGTTTAGGCAACATTTTAATAAATAACACAATTTGTATGTTTATAAATAATACAACCATCTCAAATATATAATAAACACTAACAAATTTTCCCATTTTAGACATTTCAGTTGGATCACAGCAATGTACCGGCACAAGTAACGTAGATATGCTGAATTATTAAAGGAATATATGAATAAAAAGGAAGCCACAATTAATATTGCAGCACTTTAAGATCCCAAAATCATAATTGAAACCGTTCCCATGACAATTGGATCTTAGCTCCGAAACGACCCGAGTCATACTCGGTCAAAGATTGTCAACCCAGCGACAGCTGTATCAACCGAAACTTTTTTCCCCAGGAAAGAACTATCAGCCACAGTCGAGCTGTTACAACAACAACATAATTGAAACAACAAAAGATGTCAAAATGGAAATTTAAGGTAAGAAAATTTTAATAAATTTTATAAAAAGTCAAGTTATTTTAAATATTTTTTGTAAGAATTTTTTTTAAATATCGATATGATATGATATGTTCCATTTCATCGATTTAAAAATCTTGTTGTTTATTTGTTATATTTGGAAAAAATACTTTAATATTGATGCTTAAATATTTACAAATCATTTAAGGATCATAATCATTGTTGTTTATTTGTAATATTTGGAACATACTCTCTAGTATTGGTGTTTAAATATTTACACATCATTTAATAAAAAACTTAAGTCTGAGTTGGGTTCAAATTCAATTGGTTCCAAGTTACTGAAAAGAAAAATAAAAAAAAAACATATTTATAAATTTTCTATATAACCAAACTGCTGCAAAAACAGATTTTATTATCGTTGTCAAATTATATCTTGTTTGTTTTTATGATTTACTTTTGATTAAAATATTATTTTAAGTATTCAAATGTTATTTTTTTAAACATAAAACAAAGAACAAATTTTGTTCTGTGTGATTACTAGATCGAATGTACTTGATTATGTAGATTAGATTTGCATTTTAAAAATGCATTTATCTAAATTAATCATGTCATAATAATACAACATATAATTTTCATATACATATGTATGTACATATACTCACGGTCTAAACAATTTCGCTCTTCTGTCACCAATCAATGTGGCTTTATCACCTTCTACTAGAACAGCAGTACCCTCACGTAAACCCAATACCGGCCTTTTATGAATAAGTAAAAATTCCTCCAAACGTTGATCTCTGGTCTCACCTTTATGTTCAGTATTTGGATCAGTTTCCAAATAATGGGGATTTATATTAAAAGGTACTAAATTCAAAGCCTCAAATGTGGGAGGATAAGCCATAGGCATATCGTTTGTGGTATTTATTGAACGTGTAGCAACATTAGTGCCTGCACTACTTCCCATATATGGAGTGCCTTTATTTAAAGTTTGTTCTCTTATAGCTTCTACAAGATTTAGATCGTATAGAGTTTTTAATAAAACAAATGAATTTCCACCGCCCACAAATATAGCTTGAGCTGAGGCCACAGCTTCAATTGCATTGGGTTTGGTGTGTATGCTTTCCACTTCATAGCCCCAAGGTGATAAGGCATTTCTAACCACATCTGTGTAGGCATCATGGTCTGGCAAAGCATAAGGTACAAATAATATTTTTGTAACACTTTTTCTGAAAAATAATTTTATTATTAAAACACTATGCTTTCAAAAAAAAAGAACTTCGAGATACACAAACGTTTCACTATAGTATAAAAAGATTTTGTATATCTTAAAAAAACGTTTTTAAAGATATCGTTTTATATTCATTCATATAATTTTGATTTTCTTACAATAACAAAATATAAGTGAAATTTTTACACTCATACGTCATCTGTAAACATCACATAAGTTTACGTGGCTCGGCGTTTCTTTTGTGCAAATCTCACATATTAATAGTGAAATTTACTAATTTTAATGATTTCAATACATCTAACTTACTTGTTTAAAAATTTCGTTATATCTTCTTTGGTATGCTCCAAAAAACCATATCCAAAAACTCGCGAAGAGGACATTAATAGCAGCGAACGTTCGGCCGTCATTTTTAATAATGCCTTCATTTAATACAATATAACTTATTTGAGATTCCCGTTGTAAATTATTAAAAGTATTATCAGGTATTAAATACCACTGTAATCAATCTTTTCTTTTGTTCATGCACTTGTAGATAAATATGCAATGAATATATCAATTAATTATAATTGAATATGAAAGCGACAATGTAGCAACAACTGTTTTATTTGTTTACGCCTATCAGCTGTTTTGTATTTTAGCAGGGTTAGAGATTTTGGGACGTTTTTGTTGAAACCGAACAGTTGATTGTCTAACGTTTTTTTTTTTGCTGTGTAAGATATACAATATTGTTTGAAACCGAAGCAACTTTTATACAAAGACCTATATTTTCTATTTTAATTGATTTATTCAAAATATAATTGATTTGTATATTATTATTTCTCTACATTATAATAATAACAACAAATCTTTAATTTAACAAAAAATAAGAACTAAATTATAAACTTAAACAACTTTTTGCTCTCTTATAAAAATCTTTGTTTCTTAAAGCTATATGCTTTAAAACGATGGGTTGTGACAATGAGTTTATGACGTTTTAAAACACGTAACAGCTTCTCTCAGGGATTTGATTGTCCATCAAAATCACTACACTCGAACCCGATAACTTCTTTAACATCAAATTTGGTAAGGTTTTCAGTTCATTATCATGCTGAAAATAGCCCAAATAATCTATTTGTTTACCCAAACACATTCCACAAAATAATCCATTTGTTCAGCCAAACATATTAAACAAAAGAAATAATTTGTTTTGCCAAATATATTCCATAAAAAAACAGATAGACAGACAGACAGACAGAGAGATAGATAGATAGATAGATAGATAGATAGATAGATACATACATACATACATAGATAGACAGACAGACAGACAGATAGATACATACATACATACATACATACATACATACATACATACATACATACATACATACATACATACATACATACATACATACATACATACATACATACATACATACATATATACATACATACATACATACATACATACATACATACATACATACATAATAACATACATACATACATACATACATACATACATACATACATACATACATACATAGATAGATAGATAGATAGATAGATAGATAGATAGATAGATAGATAGATAGATAGATAGATAGATAGATAGATAGATAGATAGATAGATAGATAGATAGATAGATAGATAGATAGATAGATAGATAGATAGATAGATAGATAGATAGATAGATAGATAGATAGATAGATAGATAGATAGATAGATAGATAGATAGATAGATAGAAAGATAGATAGATAGATAGATAGATAGATAGATAGATAGATAGATAGATAGATAGATAGATAGATAGATAGATAGATGGATAGATAAATAGATAAATAGATAGATAGATAGATAGATAGATAGATAGATAGATAGATAGATACATAGATAGATAGATCACCACTTCAAAAGTAGCACTAAGTGAATTTTTATACCTCCTGTGAAAGCGATGTTTATTGACTTCCAATACAATTTTTTTAAATTGAAGATAAATTGAAACCAATTTTAAATTAAACCAATTAATTAATGAATTCGTGTAATTTATTTATTTTTGTTAATTTATATTTAAGTCTGATTGTATTCT
The DNA here is from genome assembly GCF_022045245.1 of Lucilia cuprina. Taxonomy (NCBI): domain Eukaryota; kingdom Metazoa; phylum Arthropoda; class Insecta; order Diptera; family Calliphoridae; genus Lucilia; species Lucilia cuprina. Next base: position 41,530,746 of record NC_060951.1, on the reverse strand, counting down.
ATATTCATACGATTTTACTTTTTTTTTTTTTTTTTTTTTTTTTTATTTATTAGACAAAGTACATAATATTTGTATTCTCAAAATGTTGGCCTCAGCGCCAAGAAGGCATTTTTGAGGCAAGTTGGCAAAGTATATAGATATATATTTAAAGTGTACAAATAATATGTTTATAATTTATAATAGTATGTTAAAAATTCATATTACAAATTGAAAGTATTGATGTTTATTGCAGTTCCTATAGAAACGTTTCCATTAAACTATATAAATAATCTTTACTTAATGATTTAAATATTGAAATTCTCTCAATTGATTTTAAAGAAGGTGGTAAGTTATTATATAAATTGCCACCTACGTAATCAATACGCTGCTTTGTTTTTTCCAATCTGCATCTTGGAATTCTAATATTTGAAACATTTCTTGTATTAAAATGAGTTTGATTTTGAAAAAAATTTATTGTAGATTCATTTGTGTTCCGTATATTTTTGAAAACAAACACTAAAACCTGGTGCTCATGTAAAGCAGAAATTGGTAAAACAGTTTTAACAATATCTCTATAAAGTTGTGTTGTTGAATACATTCTGGGTAGATTATAAACAATTTTTAAAGCTTTATTTTGGATACGTTGTAAGGATTTTTGCACAATATTCTTCTTATTGAATGCATAAACACTTGCTAAATAATTTAGATGTGAATGTATTAAACTATTGTAAATCATTAATTTTGTTTTTACATTTAGTTTATTTTTAAATTTGTATAAAATTCCAACAGCCGGAGCTATTTTATTTTTCACCTCATTAATGTGAAGATTCCAAGATAAGTTACTTTGTAATGTTATTCCTAAATATTTAACTGAGTAACTTTCACATACAAACGTTCCATCAACACATACTGAAAAATTACTGTTAGAACTAGTGGAATTGGCTCTAAAACGAACTAATTTGGTTTTGTCGGAATTTAGTAGCAAACGATTTAAACGAGCAAATTCAAATATTAAAGCTGAGTCTCTTTCAATATTTGTTTTCAAAACTAAATCGTGGTTGAATGGGTAAAATAAGCAGACATCGTCAGCAAACATAAACAATTGACCTGTAAGATTTAAATTTTTTAAATCATTTAAATAAATCAAAAAAAGTAACGGTCCTAGACCACTTCCTTGTGGCAAACCATATTCAACAGTGCCAAGACTACTTTTGGAATGGTTAATTTGCACAAATTGTTTTCTATTAATAAAGTAATTTCTGAACAAAGACAGTTCACGAGCTTGAACACCATAATATTCCAGCTTCTGTAGCATTATGTTATGATCAACAAGATCAAATGCCTTAGAGAAATCAAAAAACATTCCCGCAACTCCTCTGCTGCCATCATCCAACCCTTTACAAATACACCTTACAACATTTGATACCGCATCCTGAGTACTAACTCCTTTTCTAAATCCAAATTGATATCGATATAAAAGTTTATTCTCTTCTAAATAACCTAACAGGTTATTACATATAATTTTTTCAAAAATTTTATCAATTGTTGATAGAACAGCAATTGGTCGATATTTATCTACAGTAGATGCACTAACTGTTTTTGGAATCGGGAGTATTTTTTGAATTTTAAAAGCATCGGGGTATTCTGAAGTTATTATCATTTTGTTGAAAATATTAACTAAAATAGGTAAAATTTCACATAAACATTCCTTAACAAATTTAGTAGAAATGTTGTCAAAGCCTGGAGTTTTGTTTGTATCCAAAATTGAAACTATATTACTAACATCATTTTCATTAATTTCATTTAAAATAAATCGGGAATTTACTTGAGTAAGTGTCATTAATGAATTACAAGAATCACTTGGTGTTATTTCAATTTTTTGTTTAAGTTCACTTACAACTGAAAGGAAATAATTATTTAATAAATCGGCTTTAACTTGATCATTTAAGATATTCCTACCATGCGCATCAATAAGTTTGTTATCCTGACATTTCGATCTACCAAGGGTATTGTTTATAAATTGCCAATGTTTTCTTAAATCATTTCCAGCTCTATTAAAATGTTCAGTGTAATAATTATTTCTACATTTTTTTATAGAAACTTTAATAATTTTACTTATTCTTTTTAGAACATCTTCAACATAAACTCTATTTTTCAATTTACGCCTCATTTTTAACAACTTCTGTTTATATAAGATTAACTCTTGCAGATTTTTGTTTATCCAAGGAGTTAATTCAAAATGCAATGGTTTTTTAAACTTTGTAACTACAGTAGAGTTATTTATAGCTGATTCAATTTCAGAAATTAACAAATTTGTCAAAACGGACACATTTAACGACGAATAATTACATGGCAATAAATTTCTTAATTGATCTTTAGCCTTATCATAATTACAATAAGTTTTCGATACTTCAATGTATTTTTTAATTCTTTCTAATAATAACTTCCAAAAATAGAACATAAAATTTAATTCCTGAGAGATTACGAATGTAGTGAATTTGGAATTAAATAAAAAGGAAATCCCTCCTATGACAATCTTCTGAAATCATAACTTTTTCATGACTTTTTCAGTACTTCCTTGGAGTAAATACTACTTCTTTTTTGGAAGTTCTTTTTTTTTGCTGGGATCACAATCAATTTTTTGAATTGATTTTACGATGTATATCCATCCATGTAAACCTTACTATATAAGTTAAAAAATTTTTGCTTTATCCATTTGAAACCAGCATTCTGAAAAATTGTTAAAATCAGTACATTATTTCACCCTCACACAACCGTAGCCATATTATCGGTCATTAGAGCTCAAAATTATATTCATCTCTACACAAATTGTGACAACTTAGTTTTATAAACATCTAAAGTTTATACTAAGAAAAATCAATAATTTCAAGCAATTTTCAATTGCACTGAAAAACCCTAAATTATTTTTTATGCGAAAAAGATTTTTTCTTGTTCTGAAAAATATTGATGTAGAAATAGTATAATTTTCGATCGTAATTACTAATTATGTTGAAAGGGAAAAATAATAATACTTATACTATATTATACAATAAAACAGGGAAATTTAATAGTTATTAAATAAAATCGTTTATTTCATTTTCTTTTTATTTTATTATAATTAAAATTACTACAATTTTAAATAAATTACACGAAAAATAACTTAAACATAATCCACATACATATATACAATAAACTGATAGATATAAATTTAAAATTTCCTGATTTGTGTATAACTTAATTTAAATATATAGTAATATGTATTTCAATTAAATTCATACACTGAGAATAATTCATGCCTACTATACACGAAAAATGTCGTACATTATACAAAATGCTTGGTGGTTTCGTACCACGAAATTTTTTCGTAATATATACGAAATATTTTACTAAAATGAAATATAATTTTAGATTTTTGTTTTATTTTAAAATTTTTTTTCTAAATTATATAAAAATTTTAGTTCATTTAAAAAAACATATATATATTAAATTTAAAAACAAAAACAAATTGTTTTATGTTTAACAGATAGTTAGTTAAATTGTTTGAAAGAAGGGTGTACATATGTATATACATCAAATCCGAAGAAATATACATAGGCCTCTATCGGATCTGTTATGTGCTCTTTAACCAGTGCCACAGGTGGGAATCGAACCCACCACCTCCGGTCTACCAGACTAGAACACTGACCACAAACCAACCGGAGGCTTATCTTATGAAAATAAGGCAGCTAATTTTCTGTCAATTTAAAATTACGTTTAAATCGAAAATAAAAAAAAATGTAATAAAATAATTTAATTTTTTAATATTAAAAATAATTCTTGTATATTACAAAATTTCATTACATTTCTAAAATTAGAAAATAATATTTCGTTATATACACACAATTTTTAGCATGGATTATTTTTAGTGTATAAATTTATTACTATAAACGTACTTACTATAAAGTAAACAATTATATCAGCAAGTAAATGGCATAATAATAATTTTTCTATCAATTTCATAGGATTTACAGTACATTATTTCTGTTTTTTTTTATTGATTTATTTCTGTATTTAGTAAACTTGTCTAATATAAAAGTTGTTTCTTAAACCTTTGGCAATTTTACAAAAATAATGTAAATTAATATTTAATTTGCATGTATAGTTAAATAATAAACTTAATGAGAATTAAATGACTACGAAAATTATAATAATAAAAATGATAGAGAGGTAGTAGTAACATCTAAGGCAGTCATAAGTTTAAAATAGTTTAATATTTTGATGTAGATTTTCCTTAATATAAAACCAAATTTATCATGGAATCATTTTACAAACACAGACCAAGTTTAAATACAACAAATATAAATTAAAAAATTTAAAGGACTTAGAAAAATTAACTAAAACTATAGGAATAATTTGTATGTTTACAAGCAAGATTTTGGCAAACAAAAGTGGGTGTGTGTATGGTGTGATATAATTAAATATCTAGCTAGAATATATATTTACATATACATTTTGACATTCTAAATTGAGCATTAAAATAACTTCGTTGGCTACTTTATAAGAAATAAGTTTTAATTTCGTTATAAATACAAAAAGGAACTGCTTAAAAAAAATAAATGTCTAATTTAGTGCAAAAAAAAAAACTTATGCAAGAAATAATTTTTTCAAATCTTTATAATTCTTGAAATCTATTATTCACAAATTATAGTAAAACAATACTGCGTTTTAAGAAAATTCTTGTTTTAAATATTTTGTTTGTTTTATGGCATTAAGTCCTGCTAAAACAAATTGTTTACAAATTTGAAATAATTTTTAAGAAAAATTTATTTATTTTTTTATAAAATTCAATTTTTAACACAATTTTTACAATAAGAGAGAAAAAAATTTCAATAGTCCTTGATAAACTTAACCACTAATACATACACAAAATATTATTTACAACAAATAAATAAATAACAATAGAAAATAAAAAAATAGTATTTAAAATTTCCTAACTACACGCTATACAGTATAATAACACAAAAAAAATATCAAAATACTTCACAATTAAAAAAATAATAATTTAAAATTAAAAAAAAAAAAAAACTCTTATAACACTATTATCATAGTAAACATTAAAACTTAAAGTGGGAGAGTGGTTTATTTATATTTGGATAATGTTAATGAAGTTGTTAGTTTTCATTTATGTATAATACTTTTATCTTCATAACGTATTATGGAATCTCCTATTTGTTTTCTTGATGCCAAATGTATGCACTTATGTCGATGTTGTTCAATACGACTACTTCTGCTATCACTAGCACCACTCCTTCTGTTTGTATCATAATCAGCCGTATCAATACTATTTTGTTCATCATCGTTTAGCATACACTTTGGTATGTTATTGTTATTATTGTCAATGTTATTGTTTTCATAATTTTTATCAATGAAATTTTTTATGGCCGTACCATAGCGAAGATTTGGCTCCACGCCACGCAACATGTGTACCGGCAGCTGTGACGATACAAACATGTCCAGTATATTGTTTATTGTTTTATCAGCACGTGTAAGCAATTGTTCGATATCATTGTCAGTGCGAGTAATCGGCAAAGATGTTTCAACTAGTTTACGAGCTGGTAATGAAAAAAGGAAAATATTTAATTTAATTTTAATGGAAAAAATATGTAAAAAAATAACAGTATGTATATAATTCTTATAAAGTAAATTTAAGTTATTTAATTTAAAATTTTAATATTTCAAAATTTATTGTTAAAAAATTAATTGCCTTATTCATAAAAAATTGTCCTATAAACCTGTGATAAATTGCTATGAATAAGGCCCTTACTATTTACAGGAAATAGGTAGATAGATAGATAGATAGATAGATAGAAAGATAGATAGATAGATAGATAGATAGATAGATAGATAGATAGATAGATAGATAGATAGATAGATAGATAGATAG